>NC_090647.1:237850946-238150946 GCF_040937935.1 Hyperolius riggenbachi | reverse complement strand
GGCTATTGGTCTATCACTTAGGGGTGGGGCCAGAGAGCGCTCTTGTGTTCAGCTGTTATCACACTCAGCGGATGTCATACGTGGATACCATGGATACTGTCTTGTTTTATGAGTATTGAATATCAAGAAAACCCAATATGTAAATATATTTCACTGTTCATTTTAGGAAAATCACTTCTTGCTAGCACTGAAAATTCTGCTGAGTATAATGTCTAAAAATACATGTAAATAATTTAGAATGCTATTGTTTTTAGCTAAATTCAGGCTGTCTTTTTAGCAATTGGAAACAATAAAGCAGAGAATGCCCAGAATTGTATAGTTATTGAGATGGATGTATTGGGATGGATCCAGTTTCCACTGGATTGTATTGCTGCTGCAACCTCAACAAACACTATGAATTCTCACTTTTTTACATCAGATTTATTAAATAAAGTTTAAACTATGACATAAGGTTTATTCTAAATTCAATTTATTTAAATCACCATTTTGCTCTGCATGCTAAGCTGTACCTGTCCTAAACAGACAAAACATATATAGGTCTCATGGACTAATTATAGTGCTCATAGTATGAAAATTGTACTGTAATGATCGGTGTAACACAGAGAGGATCTGATTACCGGTGATCTGCAGTATCAATGGGAATACAGATATAAACCCGATTATTGATGATCTGCAGTATCACCGATAATCAGATATACAAGCTAACCTCTGGACACCTAAGAGTGAGAGTGTTTGGCGCAACTGTAATACTTAGAGGGCTGGGCCTCTGAGCAGTATGAAGTACTGTACAAACTCCTTCCCAAGACCTGAAATCTCCCGGAGGGAGGAGTCAGGCTGGACGTAGGAAGGCCAAACCAAGAGTGACACTAGAAGGAAGTGTCACTACCAGGATTGGGAACTGCCTCTAACAGTAAGGTCGGTTCTCGAGGTCGGACAAGCCAGGTTGTAACACACGGACAGACAAAGTACAGATTCAGAAGGCAGAGGCGAAGTCTAAAGTACAGGCAGGGTTCGGCAACAGGGTATCAGAAATATCGAGGTACAAAATCAGAAGGCAGATGCAGAGTCTAAGGACGAGCCGGGGTTCGGCGACAGAGTATCAGAATGACAAAGTACAGGATCAGAGTTCAGGAGAATAGTCAGGCAGGCAGAAAGTCATAACAGATAATCACAATCAAACTAGTACTTTAAACTATCAACAGAATCTAACTAAGTGTAGGATTACAGCTCCAGCTGGTCCCAGCACACTTTCGGATCTGACTCAGGTCTGAGTGCTACCACCATGTGATCGCAACGCCAGACAACGGGCAAGTGAACAGCCCGCAGTATATATACATATCAATCTCCAGCACCTCCCCAAGTGCCGGACCAATGAGCATGGGCAGATTTGTCAGCTGACCGGCCTGGTCAGCTGACCTCTTTCTGGCTGCCATATAGTCCCCGCCTCTCCGCGCGCACGCGCATCATTCTAAAACCAGAAGGACTACGAGTCCCAGCCCCACCAACCTTGTCCGGCCGTCTCTCAGCTGCCCCATGCGCGGGGTTGGTCACACCGCTAGCCGTACCGGCGGCGGCCTCCCCACGCTGGGACACAGAGACAACAGGGCCACGCACACCAGCCGTCGTACGCGGCGGTTTTTCCGAGTTCCGCCATGCCCTTTCTGGGAGCAGCCGCCTCACGCTGAGCAGAGGCGGCTGCTCTTCTGCGTCTCCTTACTTTCACCTTCTGCAAATGTTCTTGCTGCTTTGTAATTTAAAGCGGACCCAAACCAAACATTTTTTTTTATTAAAAATATTTAGTTGCACCACTCTGACACATACAAAGATAAATAAACACTCCTTCAAGTCTATGAGCATTTCAGTGCATGCTTTTCACCCTTCTCTTTTCATAACTAGGATTATACTAGGGGCAGCCATTAGCAATTTCTCCATTGCCAGACACCATCTACTCCACCAGTTTGCCAGAAAAATCCCGGCAATTTGAAAGGAAGGGGGGAGTTCCTCCAATAAATTTAAATATTTTATATTTGTCATCATGCAGCTGAAAAAAGGCTGCTATTTATTATTTTAATTTAGAAAATAGATTTTATTTCTGAAGTCTTGTATTTTTAATTTGGGTCCACTTTAATGAATCTATTCTCCAGTATGTTTTAGTCTACTGGATATTTTGGGTTAAAAGAAAAGCAGACTGTTATATTAGAGATAAGATAATGTCCGTGCAATTATAATGAACATGATGCCAAGGGGCCATGACTTCCAAGGACTTGTTGGAATTATGGAGATTTATGATTGAACATCTGCTGTAAAAATGACATTGCTCGATACACTTCTGTAAAAAAAAGTATTTTCTCCTCCTGATTTTTTTTTACATAAATTGGTTTCTCATTTTTAAACAATATGTAAAATTGGACAAAGAAGCTTTTTTCATTTCTTACATAATATTTTTTAACATACAAATATATTATATGTGGGGATATCACCAATGGGAGTAGTTGCTACCAGGCAGGTGAGGAAAGAAGTAGCAGGTAAAAAAATATTATATGCTACAGAAATGTAATGCACATAATGCATTAAAGCATAGCAAAGTAGCACTTTAATAAGAATTAACATCCCATTAAGGAGCAATAATTAAAAAAAAAACTATTCCCGTAGACCCCACTTCCTCCCTGATAAAGTTGCTCAAATCTCAAATTTGCTTTTGAAAACATTAGCAGGAAAAGAGGTATAAGCCAAGAGCACATTTACTTCCTACCACTGTTGCTCTTGTCAGTACACTACAATCTTAGCGGTCCCACCACCAGTACCACCACCACCACCAATCTCCACTCACCAATCAGCTCCCATAAACATCCTGCAACCAGTCAAACTCTCCATGTCTGCTGTCCCTAAATACAGCTAGTGCAGAGGAGTGTTAACCCCCCCCCCCATCCAGATTATCTCACTATCTGTGTGAGTTACTATTGGTTTAGGGGCTACAATTTAAATTGCTTCTCTTTCCTAGCCATTCACTTTGCATGGCTTTTGAAAATCAGGCCGGATAGTTTCTAACAGCATGGGCTCTGGGATGCTATGTATGGACAGGAAACTTTGTTTTCTCCAATTGTTTCTTAGGTTATATGTTCACATCTTTATCAATAGATTGCTTTTTAAGCCACCAGCAAGCAAGAAAATTCTTTTGACAGTATTTTTTCACCTACTTTTAAGTACTTTTTCAATTGTAGTGCTGAAAAGTTATTTTAAACAGAAAATGAACAATTATTTCCTAGGAGAAAACTTGATTGTTGATTGTCATACGGTTATTGCCAGCTATCGGTTACCTTACTTTTGCAGGACTAAAGCTACCAGCACATTAAACGCTTATTAAAATTATACATCACTGCTGTGTAAGTCCAGATAAATAAAATAATTCTCCAAATTAATTGGAAATGTTTTATTTTTATGTACTTAATATATCACGATAAATATATAGTAGAAACATACTGTGATTTCTAATAACATTCAAATATTTATGTAAATAATTAGCTTCAAGCAGAGTTCATAAAAGATTGATGAATGTGATAGATCTAAGTAGTAATGCAGCACACTGCAAAAGAAAATTAGGGAATCTATGAAAAAAAATTATACAAATAGAATTATGCACTGTAAATTCGAAATGCTTTAGAAATAAAAATGATTGCAATAGATCTTTGTTATGAGTACAGTGAATTAATTTTTTATTCAGAATAAAATAGTTTTTACTATTAACTTTTGATGCCACAATTTAGGGACTGTTCGTTCATTGCCTGATCTTTTTACAAGTAGTATGCTATATACCATATTAACTACTGCAGTGCTAGATTATATAAACTGGAAATGTATAGTGCTTTTATTTATACTACTATAATTTTAATGTTAAAAAGGTACCATTTAAAACCAGCAGGTGGCACACCTCCATATCAAATAGCAGTGTATAAGTGATTCTGTTTTGTTTGTTTTTTTTAAGTTTAATACAAAATAGATTTTCCACTATTTTGAGTTTGTGTCAGGGACAGAATAAACATCATAATTGGAAATGTTATACTTGTTTAGTTTGATATTTATTTAGCGTGTATCTCTCTGGTTACAGAAATAGTACACTATTGTTTTCCATATTGCAAGGCTGAAATATAATCTTACATTTTAACCTGAAATTGCTGTATGAGTGTCTTCTATCAGGCTGCCTGACACCAAAACCTGCTGAGTACATGGAATTGTGATACTGGGGCACATTCTGGACATATTTTAAGATCTATATTTTAATCTAAAATATACTCTGTCTTATGCAGGGGAAACTGAGGGGTAGCAAAAAAAGAAACATCCAAACGACTGTTCAAGCACTTTACATTTTACCTGATGTAATTAAAAAACAAACAAAAAAACACTACAACCTTTTTATTATTTATTATTATTATTAATAAAATGAGATCAAATTTCATATATGGTCTAAAGCATTGACCACACCCTAACATTGATATGAAAAATGATATAAATGGTTTTGAAGCTACTACAGGGAGTGCAGAATTATTAGGCAAATGAGTATTTTGACCACATCATCCTCTTTATGCATGTTGTCTTACTCCAAGCTGTATAGGCTCGAAAGCCTACTACCAATAAAGCATATTAGGTGATGTGCATCTCTGTAATGAGAAGGGGTGTGGTCTAATGACATCAACACCCTATATCAGGTGTGCATAATTATTAGGCAACTTCCTTTCCTTTGGCAAAATGGGTCAAAAGAAGGACTTGACAGGCTCAGAAAAGTCAAAAATAGTGAGATATCTTGCAAAGGTAAGCACTCTTAAAATTGCAAAGCTTCTGAAGCGTGATCATCAAACAATCAAGCGTTTCATTCAAAATAGTCATCAGGGTCTCAAGAAGCGTGTGGAAAAACCAAGGCGCAAAATAACTGCCCATGAACTGAGAAAAGTCAAGCGTGCAGCTGCCAAGATGCCACTTGCCACCAGTTTGGCCATATTTCAGAGCTGCAACATCACTGGAGTGCCCAAAAGCACAAGGTGTGCAATGCTCAGAGAAATGGCCAAGGTAAGAAAGGCTGAAAGACGACCACCACTGAACAAGACACACAAGCTGAAATGTCAAGACTGGGCCAAGAAATATCTCCAGACTGATTTTTTTATGGACTGATGAAATGAGAGTGAGTCTTGATGGGCCAGATGGATAGGCCCGTGGCTGGATTGGTAAAGGGCAGAGAGCTCCAGTCCGACTCAGACGCCAGCAAGGTGGAGGTGGAGTATTGGTTTGGGCTGGTATCATCAAAGATGAGCTTGTGGGGCCTTTTCGGGTTGAGGATGGAGTCAAGCTCAACTCCCAGACCTAATGCCAGTTTCTGGAAGACACCTTCTTCAAGCATTCAAGCAGTGGTACAGGAAGAAGTCTGCATCCTTCAAGAAAAACATGATTTTCATGCAGGACAATGCTCCATCACACGCGTCCAAGTACTCCACAGCGTGGCTGGCAAGAAAGGGTATAAAAGAAGAAAAACTAATGACATGGCCTCCTTGTTCACCTGATCTGAACCCCATTGAGAACCTGTGGTCCATCATAAAATGTGAGATTTACAAGGAGGGAAAACAGTACACCTCTCTGAACAGTGTCTGGGAGGCTGTGGTTGCTGCTGCACGCCCATGTTGATGGTGAACAGATCAAAACACTGACAGAATCCATGGATGGCAGGCCTTTGAGTGTCCTTGCAAAGAAAGGTGGCTGTATTGGTCACTGATTTGTTTTTGTTTTGTTTTTGAATGTCAGAAATGTATATTTGTGAATGTTGAGATGTTATATTGGTTTCACTGGAAAAAATAAATAATTAAAATGGGTATATATTTGTTTTTTATTAAGTTGCCTAATAATTATGCACAGTAATAGTCACCTGCACAAACAGATATCCCCCTAAAATAGCTAAAACTAAAAACTACTTTCAAAAATATTCAGCTTTGATATTAATGAGTTTTTTGGGTTCATTGAGAACATGGTTGTTGTTCAATAATAAAATGATTTCTCAAAAATACCACTTGCCTAATAATTCTGCACTCCCTGTAGAAGGGTTAATACTCAAACCTCTTCTTCACTCATAAATTAATTGATCAGATTGTGATTGCCCTACCAAAATGATCAGATGTGTTTAGCCAGGCCCGTTTCTAGGGGCTGTGCAGCCTTGTGGCCGCCCTGAGCGCTATTGGGAGTGGGGCGCTGTAATGGAGGGGGGAGCCGCAGGGAGGGCAGCCCGACCTCTCCCTCCCTCCCTCTCCCCGGGCTGCCCTCTGTGCTCCCCCCTCGGAGTGCAGAGTGAGCGCGCAGGGAAGCACTATACACAGCTACTCACCTCCCTGGTTCCAATCGCCACTCACTCACCGCCGGTCTCCTCTCTGGAACCAGGGAGATGAGTAGCTGTGTATAGCGCTTCCCTGCATGCTCACTCTGCACTCCAAGGGGGGAGCACGGAGGGTAGCCCGGGGAGAGGGAGGGAGAGGTCGGGCTGCCCTCCCTGCAGCTCCCCCCTCCATTATGGGGGGCACCTACCTACCTACCCTATTCTGGGGGGCACGGCACCTACCTATCTCACCTATACTGGGGGGCAGCTACCTACCTCACCTATACTGGGGGCAGCTACCTTTAATCTAACCTATACTGGGGGGCAACTACCTAATATAACCTATACTGGGGGACAGCTACCTGTCTAACCTATACTGGGGGGCACCTACCTACCTCACCTATACTGGGGGGCCGGGCACCTATCTACCACACCTATACTTGGGGGCAGCTACCTAATCCAACCTATACTGGGGACAGCTACCTAATTTAACCTATACTGGTGGCAGCTACCTAATCTAACCTATACTGGGCGGCAGCTACCTATCTAACCTATACTGGGGGGGGCACCTACCTAATCTAACCTATACTGGGGGGTAGCTACCTAATCTAGCCTATACTGGGGGGCAGCTACCTATCTAACCTATACTGGGGGGCAGCTACTAATCTAATCTATATTGGGGGGCAGCTACCTATTTAACCTATACTGGGGGCACTTAGTTATCTAACCTGTATTGGGGGCACCTACCTACCTAGCTAGCCTATACAGGTGGCAACTATACTAGCTACCTATATTGGAGGCACCTACCTAACTAACCTATACTGGGGTCGCCTACCTATCTAACCTATGCTGGGCAACTATTCTGGTTACCTATATTAGAGGCACCCACCTAGCTAACTTGTACTGGGGGCACCTATCTAACTTATACCGGGGGCGCCTGCCTATGTAATCTATACTGGGGCAACTATACTGGCTACCTATACTGGAGGCACCTACCTGGCTAACCTATACTGGGGGCAACTATACTGGGGCACCTATGCCTGGCTACCTATACTGGGGGGGGGGACCTATACTGAGTGCAACTAGACCTGGCTAACCTACACTGCGGGCACCTATACCTGGCTACGCAGGGGGGGGGGGCAATTTTTACACCCTCGCCCTGTGTGCATTTTAGCCTAGAAACTGCACTGTGTTTAGCTATACTAATATGTAAGCAATGCAGAAAATATTCAGTTGTATCTTGGAGCAAAGAACTTTCTCAACTTTGTTTGCACAGCAATTACTTAATTGCAAGAAATTCTGATTTCTGTTTGCAGGACAAATGATCATTTAGCCTCCATAAAGTGTAAATATGCCTTTAAATGGCATTAGACCCTTCTTTTTATGTTTTCAATTAATTTTTTTTTTCTGTGTTTAATGTTTTAGAGTAAAAAATTAATTTTGAGTTTCATACAACTTTGAAGCTAATAACTAAATTAAAAATGAACATAAAGAAGCTTTGTGATTGTAAATTAGTCAAAATTGAACACCTTGTGCATGAAAGTGCTAAGTTTTTTTGACCTAGAGTTTCACTGGAACTGAATAATGCAGGAATGCTCATACATAAAATGGCAGCAGGCTTGTACACCTTCCTTTCAGTAGTCCCACTGCATTAGGAAGAAAAAGAGTATCCTGGCACACGTGAACCCAGCCTAGATGGCATATCCTAAATTTCCGCTACACCCACCCCATACTCTTAAGCTGCACCACCTTTTTCAACAGTTGTATCTTGTTCCACACTCCTGGAAGACAGACAATTTAGACAGCTGTTCTTTGCTCACTTATACCCCACTGATGACCATGACAACATCTTGCACTGGTACTCTGGTCATCATGGCAGTGAGCACATGCACAACATGCCTTTTTTGTGTGTTATATTCTCGTGAGGGTTTTCAGCACGGTATGTTTCCACAGTCTCCTCCCAGTTAAGCTAAGCAAGTCAGTCAACAACTCAGCATGGGTATCTGTATCACGTCATATTTTCCTCAGCTATGCTTCCAAGTTTTAGCTTCTCAAATGCTTTTGAACTTGTAGTTATTATTTATTTATATAGCCCAACATCTTCTGGGTGCTGAACAGACTACAAAATAGACGATAGTAGTGGTGATAAATACATAGGGCTCCATCAAATTCATTTTCTCCTAGGAGATAATTCTTCATCTTATGTTTAAACTAACTTTTCAGCACTCTGCTATTGGAAAAGTACCAAAAAGTAGGTGAAAAGTACTGTCAACATTATTTTCATGCTTGCTGGTGGCTTAAAAGGCATTTCATTTATAAGATGTAAAAATATCAACTAGGAGAAAACTTAGGAGAGAACTTGAATTGGATCGGGCCCATAGAGTACTGAAAGAGATATTAACCACTTCAGCCTAACTGGACGAAAATTTTCGTCCAGTTAGGCTGCGCGCACTCCCGCAGGTCACGCGCGCTCCTGCAGGCCCTCCCCGTGCACGCTCCCGCTGGGGGCCGTTAGCCCAGCGATCAATGAAAGGGATTATAAATCCCTTTCACTGATTGGACCCCCCTAGAGAAAAGCCGACAGCGTCTCTTCTAAGATCAAAAAGTTCCCCGTCTTCATACTTCTTCCTGGGAGCGAGATCGATCGCTCCCAGGACTTTTTGACTGTGGCCATCTTCTGGCCAAATAGCAAACTACACCAAAAACACTTTACATTGAATAAATACATTTAAAAATTTAAAATCCCCTGTTTACCTTCCACACCAAAAAATACCCACATACAAGTTTTAATAAAAAATAAAATAAAAAATTACAATAATAATAAAAAAAACAAAAAACATAAATAGTTACCTAAGGGTCTAAACTTTTTAAATATTCATGTCAAAGGAGTATATCAATATGATTTATTAAATTATGGGCTTTTAAATATTGATGGACGCAAATTGAAAAAATGCACCTTTATTTCCAAATTAAATATCGGCGCCATACATTGTGATAGGGACATAATTTAAATGGTGTAATAATCGGGAGAAATTGGTAAATAAAGTACATCGGTTTTAATTATGGTAGCATGTATTAATTTCAAACTATAATGGCCAAAAGCTGAGCATTAATGATTTTTTCCATTTCTTTCTTAATATTCCTGTTAAAATTAGTTTAAAATAAATTAATTCTCAGCAAAATGTATCACCCACAGAAAGCCTTATTGGTGGCGGAAAAAACAAGATATAGATCAATTCATTGTGATGAGTAGTGATAAAGTTATTGGCAAATGAATGGGAGGTGAAAGTTGCTCAGATGTAAAAAAAATCTCAACCCTGTAGGCTGAAGTGGTTAAATCACTGCTACCAGCATGTGATCTTATCATTTCAGCAAGTGAAGCTGCAAACAATCTACCGTATGTTCCTGCAGTGCACAGCCCTCTGAAGTAAGGTACGTTGTTCAAGAGGGCTACAGCTATTAAAAATAAAACTTTAGAATGTCATAGTGTGGTCCCTGTCTCTGCCAGTATATCTTTCACAGTGCATTCCCAGTCTCTGTCAGTGTCACAGTGCCTTTGCTAGTGAACAAAGTATAGTCCTATTCTCTGTCAAAGGTCAAACTTGTCACAAAGCAGTCACAGGTTCTGTCAGCGATCATAAAGCAGTCACAGAGGAGTCATAGTCTCTGTCAGGTCCCAGTCAGTTACAATCTCTGTCAGTGGTCACAAAACATGTCAGTAGTAACAACATTATTGGTTAAACTGCAGTATAGTAAAGCAACCACAAGATGTCACTGTCTGTAAAGTGAGGTGATGATTTCTATGATATTGTGATTTCCTGTTTTCATTCTGTGTTCCTCTCTGTTCTAAGTAAACTGCATTACCTGATGGTAGTGTATGATTTAATCTCTGCATGCTTTTTTTAAGTAAAGAGTTGTAACTTGTTATACTGGGTGCCTATCTGTGTGTACAGACCGCTCTGCTCCATCAAAACAGTCATAGGCCCTTATATAATTAGCTGGTTTATCTAATTAAAGAGATACAGTATTTCATCTTATCTTTTATAAAAAAAACAACAACTTTTCAGCACTTCAGTAGTAATTAATAGTACAACAAAGCAGGTAAAAAGTAATATTTAACTTATGTAAAGTAATTTCTTGCTTGGTTGGAACTTTAAAGGTATTTTATTATTAAGGTTTGAAAATTCCTCCTTGGACTCTAATTTAGGAATAAGTTAATAGGATAAGGGCGGTAGCCTCATCACAGTGTGTGTTATGCCTCCTTTCCAAGGGAGGTTGAAGGTGGTGAATTCACCGCTTGTCAGCTGCTCCTATTCACTGGCCACGTCTTTGCCTGTGCTCAGCATGGGTAATGGGAAGGCACCCCCCCCATGGATTTAAATCTGAACATGGGAGTTGCTGTCCCTAGACGTTACATGTCACTTTTATGCTGCCAGGTAACACTACTGCGTGTAAAATAATAACATGCATAGTGTTACCAAATGCTGCCATTTGGCTGCATAAAATTGCAGCTGGAAGGTACTTGTGGCCTGTAACCTGGAGGCTGCACTACCCGACAAGCACACAGTTCAACTGCCCATAGAAAAGGGGCTTTAGTAGTCACAGAGAAGCTTAAGTCTCTGTCTGTGATCAAAGAACAGTCACAATGGAAGCAGGAAATGTGGGTGGCTGTGGCTAATAGAAAATTTGGCACCCACATAGGCGCCAATGCAAGTATCGGCTATTGGGTGCCAAAAGAAGAAATTTGTTGGGCCCACCCAACTAGATGTTTTTCATTTTTGAAAATAATCGTTTTGAAATGTATTGTTTTTGAAAATTATTATTTTTGAAATGTATAGTTTTTGTATTTACATTATTTGCGGTGGGGGTAGGGACCGAATGCTAAAAAAAGTTAGGCTTCAGTATTGGGGGTTTTAAGGTTAGGTGTCAGAAAGGGGCTTCACCCAGTGCCCATTTTTCCCTGCACCTCTATTTTATGCATGCATCACAATGTCTGTCAGAGATCCCAGGGCAGTTGTAGTCTATCTCAGTGGTCACAGAGCAGTCACTATCTCTGTCTGTGGTCAGAGAACAGTCATTAACTCTGTCCGTGGTCACAGGGCAGTCACAATGTCATCAGAGGTTGCAGACTAGTTGTAGTCTCTCTCAGTGGTCACAGAGCAGTCGCAGTGCCTGTCAGAGCCTGTCAGAGGTTGCAGAGCATATATAGTCTCTCTCAGTGGTCACAGAGCAGTCGCAGTGCCTGTCAGAGCCTGTCAGAGGTTGCAGAGCATATGTAGTCTCTCTCAGTGGTCACAGAGCAGTCGCAGTGCCTGTCAGAGGTTGCAGAGCATATATAGTCTCTCTCAGTGGTCACAGAGCAGTCGCAGTGCCTGTCAGAGCCTGTCAGAGGTTGCAGAGCATATGTAGTCTCTCTCAGTCGTCACAGAGCAGTCGCAGTGCCTGTCAGAGCCTGTCAGAGGTTGCAGAGCATATGTAGTCTCTCTCAGTGGTCACAGAGCAGTCGCAGTGCCTGTCAGAGCCTGTCAGAGGTTGCAGAGCATATGTAGTCTCTCTCAGTGGTCACAGAGCAGTCGCAGTGCCTGTCAGAGCCTGTCAGAGGTTGCAGAGCATATGTAGTCTCTCTCAGTGGTCACAGAGCAGTCGCAGTGCCTGTCAGAGGTTGCAGAGCATATGTAGTCTCTCTCAGTGGTCACAGAGCAGTCGCAGTGCCTGTCAGAGCCTGTCAGAGGTTGCAGAGCATATGTAGTCTCTCTCAGTGGTCACAGAGCAGTCGCAGTGCCTGTCAGAGCCTGTCAGAGGTTGCAGAGCATATATAGTCTCTCTCAGTGGTCACAGAGCAGTCGCAGTGCCTGTCAGAGCCTGTCAGAGGTTGCAGAGCATATGTAGTCTCTCTCAGTGGTCACAGAGCAGTCGCAGTGCCTGTCAGAGCCTGTCAGAGGTTGCAGAGCATATGTAGTCTCTCTCAGTGGTCACAGAGCAGTCGCAGTGCCTGTCAGAGCCTGTCAGAGGTTGCAGAGCATATGTAGTCTCTCTCAGTGGTCACAGAGCAGTCGCAGTGCCTGTCAGAGCCTGTCAGAGGTTGCTGAGCATATGTAGTCTCTCTCAGTGGTCACAGAGCAGTCGCAGTGCCTGTCAGAGGTTGCAGAGCAGTTGTAGTCTCTCTCAGCAGTCACAGAGCAGTCACAGTGCCTGTCAGAGGTTGCAGAGCATATGTAGTCTCTCTCAGTGGTCACAGAGCAGTCGCAGTGCCTGTCAGAGCCTGTCAGAGGTTGCAGAGCATATGTAGTCTCTCTCAGTGGTCACAGAGCAGTCGCAGTGCCTGTCAGAGCCTGTCAGAGGTTGCTGAGCATATGTAGTCTCTCTCAGTGGTCACAGAGCAGTCGCAGTGCCTGTCAGAGGTTGCAGAGCAGTTGTAGTCTCTCTCAGCAGTCACAGAGCAGTCACAGTGCCTGTCAGAGGTTGCAGGGCAGTTGCAGTCTCTCTCAGTGGTCACAGAGCAGTCGCAGTGCCTGTCAGAGGTTGCAGAGCATATGTAGTCTCTCTCAGTGGTCACAGAGCAGTCGCAGTGCCTGTCAGAGGTTGCAGGGCAGTTGCAGTCTCTCTCAGTGGTCACAGAGCAGTCACAGTGCTTGTCAGAGTCAGATTGCAGAGCAGTTTTAGTCTCTGTCAGAGGTCACAGAGCAGTCGCAGCGCCTGTCAGAGGTTTCAGGGTAGTTGTAGTCTCTCTCAGTGGTCACAGAGCAGTCTCAGTACCTGACAGAGGTTGCAGGGCAGTTGCAGTCTCTCTCAGTGGTCACAGAGCAGTCTCAGTGTCTGTGTTCTGGACAGAGGTTGCTGTCGCTAGTCCGCATACTCACGCGGACTAGCGACAGTTGCGGCAAAGTCGCCAGGCGATTGACTGCGCCAATCAACTGGCGACAGCAGCGACGAGCGATGGTTCGGGGTGCGCGCCCGTGTTGCACCTCATACTCACGGGCGACCAATTGTAGCCCATGAGTATGGGCCATTAGATACATTAGTCACAGAACAGTCATAGTTTCTGTTGGTGGCAATACTGGGAACATACTACAAGCAACCCCTCAAAACTGGTGGTTATAGGAACACACTAGATAGCTGCAGCAAAGCACAGGAGGGGGAGGAAAATGGGACACGTTTTGAGGGGTTGTGGAACACTGAGATACACCATGAGATAAAACATTGTGCCTAATTTTGACCATGTCATTTTATTAAACACCACCACTTCAGTAAGTCCTTAAAAATGCAAAGACACAAACAATGACCCAGGCTTTGGATTCCCATGTATTTTTCATTAAGAATCTTAACATATGTTTTCAATTAGATCTAAAAAAAATATGTGAACAATGAACTGTTATAATTAAATTGTATCCTTTAGATACACATCTTCATTTCTTTCAAGTAATTAGGCACACTTATTGACCTAGAAAAATAAAACTTACAGAACAGATCCAAATATATTTTTTTTAACTGTTACAGCTGGATTTTCAGTCTGCTTTAATTGGCCTGGAATACTAATAGTAGGCCTGCATACACAAAGGTCCAGGCTGATCTCACTGTGCATATTCATAAAGTTCATTCATTTAGAGAGCTTCCGCTAGCAAAAATACAGTTGTGTTCAAAATTATTCAACCCCCAATGCTGTAAAGGGTTTCAGGGAATTTAGTGTACATTTGTAATTGTGTTCAGAATGAAATCTTACAAGGACTTTGTAAAGAACAAATGCAACTAAAATGACATAAATTGTTTTTGTAATACAGTATTAAATGTTTTTTTTTTTGGTTTCTTCATTGACACAATTATTCAACCCCTTAACCACTTAACATCTCAGTCGTTTTCAGCTTATGCATCCGAGCAATGTTCACCTCCCATTCATTAGCCTATAACTTTATCACTACTTATCACAATGAACTGATCTATATCTTGTTTTTTCCGCCACCAATTAGGCTTTCTTTGGGGGGTACATTTTGCTAAGAGCCACTTTACTGTAAATGCATTTTAACAGGAAGAATAAGAAAAAAAATGAAAAAATTCATTATTTGTCAGTTTTCGGCCATTATAGTTTTAAAATAATACATGCCTCCATAATTAAAACCCACGTATTGTTATTGCCCATTTGTCACGGTTATTTCCCCATTTAAATTATGTCCCTATCACAATGTATCGCGACAATATTTTATTTGGAAATAAAATAGCATTTTTTCTGTTTTGCATACATCACTATTTACAAGCTTATAAAAAAAAAAATAGAGAGAAATATTTCATCTTTACATAGATATTTAAAAAGTTTAGACCCTTAGGTAAATATTTATGTTTTTTTTTTTTTATAGTAATGTTTTTTTTTTTTTTTTTTTATTAAACATTTTATGTGGGCATTTTTGGGCGGGTGGGATATAAAAGTGTTTTATTTGGGGAAATATTGGTGTATTGTAATGTTTTTGGGCATTTACTTGTAGTTTTAGAAACATTCCTTATGAGATATTATATGGAAGGGGTATGGCCCGATTGAGTACACACACCTTTAATTGTAAAAATACACAACTTTATTGATCACTTACAAAAATCACTATACATAAATATTATAAAACCATGCATGGCAGCAGGAAACCCCCAGTTCCCAACACACCCACACCCCAAACCCGCTAAATCCCGGGCCCTCTACTCTAACAAAACCCAGCCGGTGGACTTAATGCATATATATGATGAAAAAAGCTGCGCAGCTTCATAACAAAAAAATCAAAAACGAAAAACAAAAAAGGAGAGCTCAAAATCAAGATGCAAAAAGGTTCAGACTGGCCACATGATTAGTGTAAATTTTCCAGTATGGAGAGAGGCCAAGGCAAGGAGCAGGGATCCTCAACTCTCAGCAAACCAGGCCGACATCACCTCAGACGTTAACAGCTCATTATTTGTTGCACACATATACCAAGAGCAAGTATTGCAACATTGTTGGAAACAAAAAGTCCATGCAGCAGTAGCTCATTAATCATAAGCAAGTTAGCAAAGATTAGCAATATTGATGTTGACGATTCCTTCCAGGTATGCAGATACCTCAAGAGCCAGTATGTTGCAGCATTAATGGAAGCAAAAGAAAATGCAGCGACAGTTTGTTGGCTATAAGCAATTGGCAAATATTAGCAGTGTAAACATTAGCAGTTCCTTGTGAATAAGCACATCAATGCTGAAAGCAAATCAAACAGCCAGTGGATGTGAAGCAGCAGCAGCAGCCATAATGCATGATGGCACTGTGTGTCAGCCAAAGCATGTGGGTAGTGTAGAATTGCCCAGTGGGCTCTTACTCATCCGGGCAGGATTCCTGCAGATGCCAGCGATGTCAGCTGAGAGGAGGTGATGTCCTGTAGGGGCATGGAGAGTCAGGCACCAGGGGGATCCGCCGCCATGAAGGAGGACGGCGTCCTCGATCGATTTCGCCGGCTACTACCGGCTTCTTCAGGAGGCGTAATGTTTTTGGGCATTTACTTGTAGTTTTACTTTTTGGCCACAAGATCTGGTGACTGATAGGCCACGGGGCAGCGGGACCACTAAAACTATGAATTTTAGAAAAGCAAAGTTCAATCAAATTAGGCAGGCACTACGTTTGGTGAACTGGGATAATGTACTACAAGGGGAGGACACTGAAGAGAAATGGCAAGCTTTTAAACTTATTCTCAATCAATATTGTAGTATGTATATCCCATATGGAAACAAAATGTCTAGGAATAAAAAAGGCCTCTATGGATGAATAGAAAGGTTAGGGATAAAATGAAGAGGAAAAAGAATGCCTATAAGGTCCTAAAACAGGAGGGAACCGAGGCTGCACTAAGCAATTATAAGGAGTGCAATAAAAATTGTAAAAAAGAAATTAGGCTGGCAAAGATCGAAGCTGAAAATCAAATCGCTAAGGATATCAAATCTAACCCAAAAAAGTTTTACAAGTACATCAACTCTAAAAAAAAAAAGAAAGGTTGACTGTGTAGGACTCCTAAAGGATGAGGGTGGGAACTCAATGGTGGATGACCACGGTAAGGCAGAGTTATTAAATGCTTTCTTTGCTTCTGTCTTCACAAAGGAAACAGCACTGTTGCAAATTACAGAGGCAGAAGAGTCTCAATCTTCTAACTGTAATATTAAATACTTAATGCAGGAAGAAGTGAAAGCAAGACTAAATAAATTAAAAATAGACAAGGCACCTGGCCAGGATGGCATGCGTCCTTGGGTCCTAAGGGAATTAAGTTCAGTTATAGATAAACCCCTTTATCTTATCTTTTGTAACTCTCTTTCAACTGGCAGAGTCCCAGTGGATTGGCGTACAGCCCACGTTTTCCCATTATTTAAGAAGGGTAAAAAATCAGATCCAGGAAATTATAGACCTGTAAGCTTAACATCAGTTGTATACAAACTATTTGAGGGGTTACTAAGAGATACTATACATGACTTCATAGTAGAAAATAATCTTATTTCTCAGCATCAACATGGGTTTACTAAAGACAGGTCCTGTTTGACTAACATGCTCAGCTTTTATGAGGTAGTGAATGCTAATATGGATATTGGGAATGCTGTAGATGTGACAGATGGACTTTGCAAAGGCCTTCGACACTGTTCCCCACAAAAGTCTGGTGCAAAAGATGAGGATGCAAGAACTGGGGAAGAGTCTGTGTGCATGGACAGGGAACTGGCTAATGGACAGAAAACAAAGAGTTGTGGTCAATGGGTCATACTCAAAATGCGAGACTGTTAGCAGTGGGGTCCCACAGGGGTCTGTACTGGGTCCAGTGCTCTTCAATTTATTTATTAATGACCTAGTAGATGCAGTAGTGAGCAATGTTGCTATTTTTGCAGATGATACAAAATTGTGCAGAATCATCAACTCTCAGGAAGATAGTGTCATATTGCAACAGGATCTGGATAGGATGGCTATATGGGCACATAAATGGCAGATGAAATTCAATGTTGAAAAATGTAAGGTCATGCATTTTGGTCGTACCAATGGTCTAGCACCATACAAAATAAATGGGATACAGTTGGGGACATCAAACTTGGAGAAGGACTTAGGAGTACTCATCGACAACAAGTTAAATAATTGTACTCAATGCCAAGCCGCTGCAGCTAAAGCTAACAAAATTTTGGGATGCATTAAAAGGGAAATAAAAACTTGAGATGCTAGCATAATATTGCCCCTGTTTAACTCTCTAGTAAAGCCACATCTGGAATATGGAATTCAGTTCTGGGCACCACATTACAAAAAAGATATTGTAGTTTTAGAGCAGGTGCAGAGACGAGCAACAAAATTGATACGTGGGATGGAAGGTCTCGCTTACCAAGAAAGATTAGATAAACTGGGTTTATTTAGTCTAGAGAAAAGACGCCTTAGAGGAGATCTAATTAACATGTATAAATACATCAGAGGGCAATATAATAGCTTGGCGGATGAGCTTTTTGTCCCTAGGCCTTCTCAACGGACTAGAGGACATGATCTGCGCATGGAGGAAAAACATTTTAGCCATTTATTTAGGAAAGGGTTTTTGACAGTAAGAGTGATTAAGATGTGGAATGCATTGCCACAGGAAGTCGTTATGGCAAACTCTATACCTGCGTTTAAAGGGGGCTTAGATGCTTTCCTTGCGTTGAAAGACGTCCATGGCTACAACTACTAGGTAATGCCTAATGATGTTGATCCAGGGATTTTTATCTGATTGCCATCTGGAGTCGGGAAGGAATTTTTCCTTGTTGGGGCTAATTGGACCATGCCTTGTAAGGGTTTTTTCGCCTTCCTCTGGATCAACAGGGAAATGTGAGGGAGCAGGCTGGAGTTGTACTTTGTACTTTTTGAACTCGATGGACGTATGTCTTTTTTCAACCATAATAACTATGTAACTATGTAACAATGAGGAAGCTGAAAGTTTACATATGCAAAGGAGATTACTGATAATATAAGGCGTGCATGAGTGAAAAAAGCCAACATCAAATTTTCCTCTTCTGATTTCCTCAAATGTTGCTGCAGATCTCACTGCCACACTATTTCCTGGCTGTGCGTGGCAGCCTGCTCCATCCATATATGATACTTGAGGCCAGTGTGACTAAATTCCAAGGCCAAATGGGTCACATGGGTCAGGGGATTTTACTCCAAGTCAGGTTAGGCGTATCTGTCCGTCTTCTGGGGATTATGACAAAGTCTCTGATGGGCTCATTTAAAAGTTTGTTGAGAGGGATTATGACAGGGACCCCCTTGTAAAGGTCCGCTCAGAGGTCCATGCAATGGATAGAGAGCGCCTGATCAGGCAGTTAAGCAGAAAGTCTACAGGAAATTGCAAAGAACGTATCCCTTTTGTGACCATCTACTGCCATCAGTCGGAACAGATTAGGAAGGTTATCCGCAGACATTGGTCCATCCTCCTCCAGTTGGATAGAGAGTATGGTCACTTGTTCAAGCAAGCACCACTGTTTGCGTATAAGAAAGGCAGAGCCATTTGTGATGTGGTGTGTAAGTCGGATATTTGCAAAAATATAAACGATGTGGCGATACCAGCGCGGAGAGGCACGTTTCCGAGTTTAGGGTGCAATTGTTGCAGTTCAATTTTGAAGGACAACTACATTTCGTACCCTCGTACCGGGAAAAAGATGTTTATTACGAATTGTTTTTACTGTTACACACCATTTATTGTCTGTGGTCTGAAATGTCCATGCGGTCTTGTCTATATCGGTAAGACAAGCCACATGGCTAAGAGCAGGATTCAGGAGCATAGACAAGCAATCACAAATTTCTCTGCAGGGAAAGCTGAGTATGAGACACCTGTCTCTAGACACTTTGTGCTGGCTGGTCATGCAGTGTCGCTATTGCGGTGGTTTATCATGGATGCTATTCCCCCTCTTAAAGAGAGTCTGAAGCGAGAATAGATCTCGCTTCAGACCTCATAGCTAGCAGGGGCATGCGTGCCCCTGCTAAAACGCCGCTATAGCGCGGCTTAACGGGGGTCCCTGTCCCCCCAAACCCCCTCCGAGCAGCGGGGGAGCGCTTCCTGGTTGGGGCAGGGCTAACCGCCGCAGCCCTGCCCCATGCGCGTCTGTCAGACGCGTACCTCCGCCTCTCCCCCGCCCCTCTCAGTCTTCCTTCACTGAGAGGGGCGGGGGAGAGGCGGCGATGCGCGTCTGATAGACGCGACTGGAGGCAGGGCTGCAGCCGTTAGCCCTGCCTCCAGGAAGATCAGCTCCAGCGACCTTTTTCCGACCCAGGTTTGCGGGGGGTGGGTTGGGGGTGAAGGGACCCCCGTTAAGCCGCGGGATAGCGGCGTTTTAGCAGGGGCACACGTGCCCCTGCTATATATAAGACCTGAAGCGAGATTTAGTCTCGCTTCAGTGTCTCTTTAAGCGAGGTGGTGACAGAGATAAACTGCTTCTACAACGAGAAGCGAGGTGGATTTGGAGATTTGATTGTGTGTCTCCTAGGGGCCTTAATGAAAATAATAATTTTGCCTGTTTTCTCTGATTTATTCCTTTTAGGGGAGATTCTACAAATATATAAATGGACACTTATCTCTGTTGCTTTAGATCTTGACTGCATACTGCTCTGTTGCTATGTATCCTTTTGATATAGTGCTAATTATGCGTGTAAGCTATTTAAAAATAGAATATATGTAATTGATACTTGTAAGCTACACACACGTGTTCATTGGTTGTTTTGTCAGGGTAGACATAAGTATGGATTGGATGTAACTTCATTATGTTTGTTAATTGATGTCACTGCTGGAGGAGGGTATATATAGTACCTGTTTAGGATGTGGGAGGTACACCTGAGGAAGGGCTCCGCCCGAAAAACATGTCGTGTATCTTGTGACTCCAATACAGCTTGTTGCTGCACAGCTCCTGAGTGCTGTGTCCTTCTTTGCTATTGTGGTCCTGTACGTGCAGAGGTAGTGAGTCTGCAGGATACTGGCCCCTGCTGGCCGGCTTAGTGCCGGAATTCCCAAAACGTGGAGTTTTTTGTTGGTTTTTATTGTTTTTTTTTACCTGGATTAGTCAAGATCAGTTATTTTACTGTATATGAGGAAGCTGAAAGTTTAAATATGCAAAGGAGATTACTGATAATATAAGGCGTGCATGAGTGAAAAAAGCCAACATCAAATTTTCCTCTTCTGATTTCCTCAAATGTTGCTGTAGATCCCACTGCCACACTATTTCCTGGCTGTGCGTGGCAGCCTGCTCCATCCATATGTGATACTTGAGGCCAGTGTGACTAAATTCCAAGGCCAAATGGGTCACATGGGTCAGGGGATTTTACTCCAAGTCAGGCGGTCAGTGGCAGCAAGTACGCACAGTGGCTGTGCGTTACAACTACCAGCTTTCTTTTACAGGAGTTACTGCATACTATGCTGTCATGACACCTTCTCTACAGTGCTAATTCTTAAAAACGAGTATAGTATACAAAAACTGTTACAGGTTCTAATGCGGTCTGTACTTACTGATATTTGCTGCCATGGCCACCCCCTGCTTGTTCGGTTGATCATACATTAAAGCAAACCTGAAAATAAACTGAAGAGCTAATTCATTACACGTGTAGACAATAGCAGTGGTATATAGAACTTTCCTGGTGTCTCATACTCTATTTTGACTTTCAGGAATTCACTTTAATGGACTTTTTACTAAAATAGATTGATCTACAAAAAATAACCCTTTCAGTGTGTAAAAAAACAGCCCAGGATGCTAGAAGAACTTAAATCAGAAGTCATGGCATTCATCTAAAAAAAGCTTTTTCCCAGGAGCTGTAATATGTAGTCTTTCATAAATTATCTCTGATTATTGAAAGACTTCCATAGTTTCTATAAAGCAAATGAAAACCACACCAGCTAATATACCTTGTATTCTTATAGTTATAGAATCCTACCTAATAATTAGCTAGTGTCCCTGCGTCCTGTCCGCGTGTCAGTGCTTTTGCGCTACTCCACATCTCCTGCACTGACCTGGCCTTGGGACAGGATGCAGGATGGGCTAGGAGGCGGGCCAGCCGGCTGGACGGGCAAGTGTGTGCAGGAGCGGCGGGTGTGCTCGCGGGTGCGCGCGCATGTGCACTGACTAGCGGGGGCGACGACAGGACCGAGACCTACAGCCCATTTTTAAACAGGCTTAGGTCAACTAGTTAGTTTGAATAATTGTATTGAGTGTGGCAATTTTAAGATGTAATTTCCATCCTGTGATTCACCAATTATTTACAGTCAGGTCCTTAAATATTGGGACATCGACACAATTCTAACATTTTTGGCTCTATACACAACCAAAATGGATTTGAAATGAAATGAACACGATGTGCTTTAACTGCAGGCTGTTTAAGCTGTTTAACCATAGTTTGCCTTCCAATGGGGTCAGTGGGAATTTCCACAAATACTACTAGCCAACACTCTTAAAGGATACCACAACTGACATGTGGCATAATGAGATAGACATGTGTATGTACAGTACCTAGCAAACAAATAACTATGCTGTGTTCCTTTTTTTTCTTTCTCTGCCTGAAAGAGGTAAATATCAGGTATGTAAGTGGCTGACTCAGTCCTGACTCAGACAGGAAGTGACTACAGTGTGACCTTCACTGATAAGAAATTCCAACTATAAAACACTTTCCTAGAAGAAAATGGCTTCTGAGAGCAAGAAAGAGATAAAAAAGGGGAAATTCTTATCAGTGAGGGTCACACTGTAGTCACTTCCTGTCTGAGTCAGGACTGAGTCAGCCACTTACATACCTGATATTTACCTCTTTCAGGCAGAGAAAGAAAAAAAGGAACACAGCATAGTTATTTGTGTGCTAGGCACTGTACATACCCATTTCTATCTCATTATGCCACATGTCAGTTGTGGTATCCTTTAAATGGCTCTTTGCAATGATTTCTTTACCCAATACACCAGGAGACTGTAGCAAGAGTATACATGACAACATGGAATGTGGAATTACAATACTGATTATTCCTAGCAAGAAGACTCTGCTGTAAAAGTAAATCATCTCTTTAGACACAAAGAGAATATTCATGACAATCTACTGAGAGAGCCACTGTATTGGTGTATTGTAGTGAAGCATGTGAATTTCCTGCAAGACTACAAGCCCATGTTGCGACATTTAAAATATAGGGAATATTGTCAAATAAGGAAGATCAACACTGTAAACATTTCCTGATAGATTACAGTAATGATTCATTGGAATAAAGCCAAACGTGTTTCAAAAGTGAGAATCATCTCCACATAGGACCATAGTAAAGACAGTGCTATGGTTATAGAATCCAAAAATTTCCATTCATCATAAAGGGCCAATCATTTCCATTCATAAAGGGCCAATCATTTCCATTCATAAAGGGCCAATATTTTCCATTCACAAAGGGCCAATAATTTCCATTCATAAAGGGCCAATAATTTCCATTCATAAAGGGCCAATTGATTCTCCCAGACATTTTAAAGGTGCTGCTCAGTATAACTCCATGTAGAGTTTATATATGTGCTGACTTTTAGGCATATACAGTATATTACAATCAGAACAAGGCAAACTGGTACAAAACTGATGCAACAGTGGATTGGTCACTCTTATCCTCCGCTCCAATTTTGACACCATTTTACTCCAATTTTTCGTCCACCAACGCTAATCAATCTGTCCTTGTGATTAGTATAAAGTGGAGAATATGTCTAATGGTGCCCATACGTTGTATAATATTTTCATTTATTTTTTTATTTTTTACAGACCAATGGAAGGAAGGAATTTTAACCACTTAAGCCTATCTGGACGAATATTTTTGTCCAGATAGGCGCAGCTAAAGGCAAACTGGACGAGAATTCTCGTCCAGTTTGCAAACAGCGGAACCTGCGGGGGCTCTCTGTGTAGGTGATTGGGGAAGAGAAAGAAAGCTTCTCTGAACCAATCGCAATGCCTGTGGTGAAAGGACATGACCCCGATCAGAGGTCATGTATATTCATAAGAATATAATGGGTTGTTTTTTTTTAACTTCATTAACGTTAAAACACTATCTTGTAAACCAAGGAGTGTTTATCGCCATCTAGTGGCGAAAAGTGAAATTACCCTGCACAGATTTTGTATTAAAAAAAAAAAACAGTAAATACCCATATGGCATACATATTGAAAAAAAAAGTCCCTAAGGCAACTATTCATGGATTTTTTTGTTTGATTGTTTTTTATTTTCTTTTTTTTTAGATTTTAAATTGTTTGCTTGGTAACTAGGAGAGGGGTCTTTGGAAGTGATTTAATTATATTAATCACTATATAAGGGCTTACAATTGATGGGACACAAAAAACCCCCACAGAAATATACCTTTATTTCCAAATAATATATTGTTGCCATAAATTGTACTAGGAACATAATATAAATGTTGTGATGTGATAGCCAGGAGTAATGGGCAAATAAAATGTGTGGGTTTTATTTATAGTAGCATGGCTTATTTTAAAACTATAGAGGGTGGAATTGGATAAATAGTGTATTTTTTTTCTTTTTCTATGTGTATTTGCCTTCAAAATGCATAGAAGATAAAGTAATTACTGAAAACAAGTATCGCTCACAAAAACCTTAATTCGTGGTGAAAAAAACAAGATATAGATCATTTACGTGTGATGAGTAGTGATAAAGTTATTGGCGAATGAATGGGAGGAGTGCTGACAGGGAAAAATTGGGGAAAATTGCTTCTGCCCTGAAGGTTAAAACACCTGCGGGTTGAAGTGGTTAAAGATGCTCCGGCGCTTGCTATACTTAATAATGTCAGTCCTGTCACAGGCACCTGCCACTCCCTTTGTGCCCCCTGCCCCTGCTGTCACAGCTGTCTCTAAGTCTTCTCAGGGCAGGGCACTGACTATACCCTGCCACCCCTGCACTACTGGTCTGCCAGTAATTAACCCCTGTTCAGTGGGGATTAACACGCTGCACCACTGTTCTTAACAAACCCTGCAAACCTGGTGTATGTATGGGGGCTTTGCTATTAGCCATTGACAGTAATTAACCCCTGTTCAGTGGGGATTAAGACGCTGCACCACTGTTCTTAACAAACCCCGCAAATCTGGTGTATGTATGGGGGCTTTGCTATTAGCCATTGACAGTAATTAACCCCTGTTCAGTGGGGATTAACACGCTGCACCACTGTTCTTAACAAACCCTGCAAATCTGGTGTATGTATGGGGGCTTTGCTACTAGCAATTGACTTAAATGTTAAAAACTAACGCAAACTTGGGGGCTTTGCTATTAGCCATTGACTTAAATGTTAAAAACTAACGCAAACTTTTGGACATGCAAACTCACAGTAAACGAGAACAATCATTGTTTCCATTGTATCCATCACTACTAAGGTCTACAAAATATGTGAGAGGAGATTTTCTATGTGAGCTTACAGTCTAAAACAATAAAGGAAGGAAATAAAGGCTAGCTGTGCTGGGGCAAGGGGCCACCTAATGCTGGGGGCGCATCTGCCTACCTACTGTATACTGAGATGGGCACAATTTGGGCGGAGGGGGGCACACACTTTGGATTCTCTGCCTCTGGTGCTTGAGAACCTTGTCCCAGACCTGATCTTTTTGCCGTGGTAACATTGATGGTAAATAGTGGTAGACTAGATCCCCAGTCCACACTAGACCCCAGTCCACACTACAAAATAAATGCATACAAGGGAACAGCATTAAATATAAATGGCAATCATCCCACTACCTGAAAAATTACAGTCCTAATGTAAATAGAAAGACCCCTTGAGTCCAAGCGGTTAGGGCCTGTCCTATTATTATTTAGTATTTATATAGCGCCGACATATTACGCAGCGCTGTACAGTATATATATATATATATATATCTTGTCACTAACTGTCCCTCAAAGGAGCTCACAATCTAATCCCTACCATTGCCATATGTCTATATTATGTAGTGTAAGTACTGTAGTCTAGGGCCAATTTTTAGGGGGAGCCAATTAACTTATCTGTATGTTTTTGGAATGTGGGAGGAAACCGGAGTGCCCGGAGGAAACCCACGCAGACACGGAGAGAACATACAAACTCTTTGCAGATAGTGCCCTGGCTGGGATTCGAACCAGGGACCCAGCGCTGCAAGGCGAGAGAGCTAACCACTACGCCACCGTGCTGCCCATAGGAACCTTTCAAACTCTGCACTCTATCTCTGGGATATATATCTATATTTGCATATTTTTACCAGTTAGAGATCTTGCAAGAGGAAGTGTCATCACTTCCATCACAATTAAAAACAAAAACAAACAAAAAAAACCCAACAGGTTGATTCTTGCAGTTGGACAGCGAAAAGCAGAAACCTAGGTTAAAATATAAATTTCAGGGCTGAATACACTTTGCATAATTGACCACCAGAGGGAGATCTAAGCTCTTAATTCGTTACTAGGATAAAACACGAATTTTAGTTTGACCCGTTACAGATTTTTTTTTTTTTTTCATGTTACATTACATAAATGAAAGAACTTTAAGTTTCAGAGTACCTAATTATGATCCACCCTGAATACATGCATATTAAAGCAAGTATTGAGCAATTATTAGCAGTCCTTGGCCCTTATTCTGCATACTTTTTTCCTGAGCTTCCCCACAGCAGATGTTTTCACATTATTTTTAAGCCTGCAGCAAGCAAAAACAGCATAATAAAATAAATGTACCAAATTAATTTAAATCTCCTGTTCAGGCACTAATGTTATTCTAGACCCATATAGGCAGGCACACAGTTCCAGAGCTTGTTTATGTCTATGTAAAAAATCCTCCATTAGCTGAAGGGCTGGTGGCCCAAAATGTCATGCCTCATGGCTGCCTTTGGTTATGTATCCTGCAACAAGATGAATAGAATGTAACAGGCTTCGGCCCACTAGAAATGGAAAAACGGAATCTTAATCACTAAGTGCTTTTTGTAGCGATTTTAGCAGCATTTGCTAGTGCTTTTTCTTGTGATTCTTAAAGGATACCAGAGCTCATTGTTTTTTGAGAAACGCGGGAGCAGACTTATACTGTTACTAGTGCTGATAACTACCACTCCTCCCAGCCCCCCGTACTTATCTAACAGCCTCCCGGGAACCTCTTCCAGTCAGCCGGGTCGGGACTTACTGCGCAGGCACTGGCCATGGCCAGTAGCGCACAGCGCATGCGTATGATGTAACTGCAGTATGCGCATGACCTCATATGCATGCGCAGTGTGCTCCCGGCCACGGGTACACGCTGTAGGACACGCGCAACCTGGCCGGCGTCTGCACAGTAAGTCCCGACCCGGCCAACTGGAAGAGGATCCTGGGAGGCTGTTAGGCGATTTACGGGGGGCTGAGAGGAGAACAGGGGGAGCGGTAGGCATCAGCACAGGTGACAGGATATGCCTTCTCCCCCATTTTTTTTTTTTTTAATTGAGCTCTGGTATCCTTTAAGTGCTTTTGAATTTAATGCTAGTGATTTGTACTGCAATTTCCTTTTTTTTCTGGGTAGTAAAATCACTGCAAAATCCATTGCAACATTCCTATATTTTGTATTAAAGCACAATTGATCCAAAAATGCTGCAGGGCCCACAATTGCAATTTGGCGAGGGCGCAATAGCTCCTGTTGAATCACCCCAAGTGCCTTTTATTATCCTAGCACTTTTGGAATTGCTGGCGATTCCAAAGCACAGCTGAAACAGCTCCTGTGGATCCCAACTCTAACCATTCAAGCAAGATATCTTGTGGATAGCACTCTCACCTTGCTGGTTCAAATCCTAGCCAGGGCACTATCTGCATGGAGTTTGTATGTTCTCCCTGTGTCTGTGTGGGTTCTCCCTAAAATTGGCACGTGCCTATGATAAACATATGACTTTGGTAGGAATTAGATTTTGAGGCCTTCTGAGGGACAGTTAAGTGACAAGACTATATTTACTCTGTACAGTGCTGTGGAAGATGTCGGCACTATATAAATAATATTTTTTTTGTGTTGGCTTCATATGTATCTTAAATCGCCCCTGCCTCAGGCTATCGTAGGCACTTCTAATGTAGACTATGACCAAAAATGGATTAAGAGGAAATGTGGCCCTAGGCAAGATAGCCGTTTTTGCCCCCCACTGATGGTCACCTGGCTTTTTTTAGTAAGATTTGGTGGGGCTAGCATCTGCCAGGCCCCTAGACTCTCTCCAGGCCATAGGCAGCTGCCTAGAATTGCCTTGTGGATGATTCAGCTCTGACTATGACTGTGTTAGGGATTAGACCAATCTCCTCTGGGGGATAGTGACTACAGTATATCCTCCTCACTAATACCCTTTTCTGTCTCCAAGAGTTCTGTAGGGCTGCTTTTCAGAATCAGATTTATTCTCTAAGTGCAACAGTTGTTGCACCCAGAATTGTCTGTGGTACACCAGGGAGCCCCTCCCTCATCCCATTAGGATTGCTCCTTCCTTTAACTCACTGAAAGAAGCTCAAAACCCACTTCAAATTTGTGTACCAATTTTCCTCTCTCTCATAGTCTCTGCTTATTACTGATACTTCCTCTTGTCCTACTTATTTATATTTACTATGTTTCTTTGCTTCTTGGATTGCAAGCTGGGTTGGGCAGGGTTCTCTTTTCTTTTTGCTTTTGTGTTATAGGTTGTACTTTTTTGCAGGCAGGCTTCTCATCTGCACCCTGTTTATTGAGAACCATTGCATATGTTGGCACTTTTATAAATAAAGACACTAGTAATAATATGGGATCTAACCAAAAGATAAAGATAACCATTAATTCATATGACATATGAAGACAGCCCAAGCACTGACTTGCTTTTATTTTAACCAGGGCCGGATTTAGGGAAAGGCCCCCAAGGCTGGTTCCTAGGGCGCCAGAATGTTTGGGGTGGGTGGGGAGCCGCCTCTGCCATTTCCTATCCCCAAAGTTGCCTCAGACCGTTGGCAGTTCCAACCACAGCCGCCCGCTTTGCACACTGCTGTCTGTCCTTGTGTGTTTGCAGCCAGCTGGCGGCTACAGAGAGGAGTCTGGGGAGGAGTGGCAGCAGTATTACAGCGGCCTGACCGCATGGAGAGAGAGCAGCTGTGCCTGCACGGAGGTCTCCTACGCCGCTGGGGCTGACACAGATAGCAAGCCAGGAACACTCAGGGCTCAGGGAAAGAGATCTTTGTACACAAATCCGATTACGCAGGGCCACAGCAGCTGTTTGTCCCTTCTCACCTCCCTTCCGAGTCCGACAGGAAAGCAGTGGGGAGGAAGAGGGTGATCAGCTGCTCGGAAGTTGTGACTGGAGATCACATGGTGGGAAGAGCCGAGGCAGAGAAGCATGGCTCTGGGTGCAGCTTTCTTCTACACAGAGAAGAGGCACCTCAGTGCAGGAAGCTGGAAGATCGAATGACTTCTGCATCCTGTGGACTTCAGCAGCTGCCAGCTTGTGAGTTCCTGCTTGTGTAAGTAGCTGCTGTGACTGCATGCTTGTCCCATACCCCTCTAAAGAAGCACCACTGCTCCCAGCATGCCCCCCCCCTCACTCCATAGAGGCACCAGTGCTCCCATCATGCTCCCCCCTCCCCACACTCCAAAGGCACCAGTGCTCCCAGTATGCCCCCCCACTCCTTAGAGGCACCACTGCTCCCAGCATACCCCCCCACTCCTTAGAGGCACCACTGCTCCCAGCATGCCCCCCACTCCATAGAGGCACCACTGCTCCCAGCATACTCCCCCCCCACTCCACAGAGACACCACTGCTCCCAGCATGCCCCCCACTCCATAGAGGCACCACTGCTCCCAGAATACCCCCCCCCCACTCCACAGAGACACCACTGCTCCCAGCATGCCCCCCACTCCATAGAGGCACCACTGCTCCCAGCATACCCCCCCCCCCACTCCTTAGAGGCACCACTGCTCCCACCATGCCCCCCACTCCATAGAGGCACCACTGCTCTCAGCATACCCCCCCCCCCACTCCACAGAGACACCACTGCTCCCAGCATGCCCCCCCCTACTCCATAGAGGCACCACTTCTCCCAGCATGCCCTCCACTCCATAGAGGCACCACTTCTCTCAGCATGCCCCCCACTCCATAGAGGCACCACTTCTCCAAGCATGCCCCCCACTCCATAGAGGCACCACTTCTCCCAGCATGCCCCCCACTCCACAGAAGGTACCACACCTCCCAGCATGCTCCCCCCACTCCATAGAGGCACCACTGCTCCCAGCATGCCTCCCCACTGCAGAGGCACCACACCTCCCAGCATGCTTCCCCCATTCCATAAAGGCACTACTACTCCCAGCATGCCTCCCCCACTCCAAAAGGCACCACTGCTCCCAGCATGCTTCCCCCCACTCCATAAAGGCACTACTACTACTCCCAGCATGCCCCCCCCCTTCCCTGTAGAGATACCCTTGCTCACAGCATGCTCCTCCACTCCAAAGAGGTACCGCTGCTCCCATCATGCTTCACCCTCCACTCCATAGAGACACCACTGTGCTCTCCCCCCAATAGAGGTACTGCAGTTGCCAGCAAGCTCCTCCTCCATGTGGTATTGGGATGTCCCCTAGGGCTGACTGGCGTAGCCCCCTGGTCTCCCCCAGGGGACCACTTTTCACATTGGAGGAGGCCTGGCATCCAGCTCTGGGGCCCTGGGGGACAACCCGATACTATAGGGAGACGGAGAGGCATGCCTCTGGAAGGGGAAGGAGCAGGCTGGGAGCTGTGGTGCCTATGTGGAGGGGAGGCATATGATGAGAACTTTAATGCCTTTATGGAGGGCTAGGGGCATGCTGTGAGTTGTGGTACCTCTATAGAGGAGGGGACATGCTGGAAGCTAAAGTGTCTCTATAGAGGGGGGCATGCTGGGCTGTTTGCAGTTTGCCCCTATGGAAACACTGACCCTGGGTAGACCATTTATTCTTACCCTACCCTGGCTGACATCTTCACAGTAAACTCCCCTTAGTAGTGGGGAGCCTCTGGACATTCTCTAGAGCCATATCTCCCTATACCCCACTATTCTAGTGCTGTAACCCTCTCTGGACGAATAGGTATTTTCAGTATGCAAATGTGACCGTATCTGTACTGGGCATGTGCAAATAAGGTCTGCACATGCCCAGTAAAATGAAATGCTTGTGCATGGAGGAAAACAGCTACGTGCCTTAGTTCTACTGGGCATGCACCGAACTCACTTACACATACCCAGTGCGGACATACTTGTCCTCAGCCATGATTGCACAATAAAGTAACCTATTCAACCGACAAGAGAGGGACCCAGTGCTAAATGGTGGGATACAAGAGGGGGGGGGGGGGGGGGGGGGTTGTTGTGTTTTGCATTTGTCTATTGATATATGGGGGGGGGGGGGCGGCTGGTGACAGTGGGCCTAGGGCAGTAAAAAGTACAAATCGGGCCCTGATTTTAACATTAGCTGTTGGTCAGAAAAATCTCTTCAAAGTGGTCAGCTAGCCTCATAAGAACAGCTAATTCTGGAATTTCTGTACAGATCAGAGGTAGTCCATATTGGGTGGATCTGACATTACATTGATAAGTGTATTAAATAAATAAGTAGTGGTAAACTTGCTATAGAGCCAGGGGCGTATCTGGGTAGTATAGTGCCTATGGCAAACACTGAAATTGCGCCCCAGTAAGACTTCCTTGCCCCATAATAATAGCTTCTTTTCTCACATATATTTGTAATAGTTTGTGTTTTTTGCGTGGGGTATTGCAGAAGTTACTTGTGTCCCCAGTAAATGTTATGAGAGGTGTCCCTCAGTATAAATAGCTCCCTCAGTATGGGGGTGCAGCATGAGGGGGCAAGCATGGTGCTGTGGCGCCCATGGCACAAGTCATGCTGCACCCCTCTAGATACACCACTGTATAGAGCACTATAAGTGTGTCCTGCGATCAGGGACACACATTCCATTTCCATTTAACCCTAATAACATGTACTGCTGTATGAAGCAATGCAATTATTTACTGCATTTATATGTGAGCATTAAAATACAGAATAAATGGATCAGTGCAGCACTGCCCATTGACCGACAAAGTCAAGAGTGTGCTGAGTAGAATTAATATAGGGGTCCCATGTGAGTGGGTGTAGCAATAACATAATCATGGGTGGAGCCAAACATTGTCAAAAACATAAAAGTATGTAAGCCTAGGTTGCATTCTGTAGGTATTAGTGACTGCAAAAAAAGTGATGATTTTTGTTTACAGTGGTTATCATGAGGAGAGTGGTTATCAGGCTGAAAAATGGCAAGCTGTTTAGCTTATCGCCACTTTAATCTGTTTGAAGAAGGGAAAATAGTGTTGTTTCAGCAGAACTAATGCTATTTGTATGGAAAAACAACTTCTGAATTACAATGCAAATAAAACTAAGTGCATACAGATGCCAGGCTGCACTGTATGATCTGTAGGGTAACGTTATCAGCAATTTTGCTCCTTTTCCTCTATAAACTCTCCTGGAGACTAGATTTACATATCAGAAAGATGTTTCATCTCTTGTCAAGCTCTGAGAGAACAAACTTCTTCCAGTGCTTATCTCTTCTGAAAGTAAATCTTTACAAAATGCATGCTTCCTCTTGAAGTAACAGACTTGAGAACTACAGTAGGAGGAAGAGAAAAGATCATTTGTTTACTACTGTGTAACATCGAAGAATGAGACACCTGTGCACTTAATGATGCGAGCACTGATTTTGGTCCAGTGTTATTAATATAAATAAAGTATTGAATAGGCCTCTTGTGTCAAGTTAAATGCAGCCCTCTAGCATATATTAAAAAACAACATAAACAAATATTTAGGTTGGTCTGTTATCAACAGAACACACTGATGGTTATTCATCAGACAGAAATAATACCCACTGAGCACCTTTACACTGAAACTGGAAGACTTCACCGCTCGAAATACCACTTTGTATTCATCACTGTATCAGGTATGACTGGCAAGACAGCTATCCTATCCAGCTACAGAGTGTCTTGCAGTTTATTGAACTGTTCAGAAATGTTTTTTCAGTAGAGGGCAGGGACTCATACCAATTTTTTGGTTGGGTTCCCCCCTAAAAAAACATTATAAAGGCTCCGTTGCCCCCCCCCCCCCCCCCAATTTTAGGTATCCAGTGGTGCCTCCCAATAGTATGTAACCCGCCAATGGCTGTAGCCAGAGATACCCCCAGTATTAGGCAGCATCCCCCAGTATAGGTAGCTAGAAGTAGCCCACAGTATAGTTAACCATATGTGACCCACCAGTGTAGGCAGCCACAACCCCCCCCCCCCCTAGTATAGGTATTCAGAGAAGCACCTTAGTATTGGTAGTCAGAAGTATCCCTCAGTATAGGTAGCCCCCAATATAGGTAGCCCGGTGTGGCCCTCAGCATAGGTAGCCAGCGGCCCCCCCACACCACCCCTAGTATAGGTAACCAAAGTTAGCGAACCTATCCGCCCCCCCCCCAGTATAGGTAGCTCCCTCAATGTTGTTAGCCACAGGGACCTTAATATAGGTCGCCAAAAGTGGACCTCTAGTATTTGTAGTCAGAGGTAGCCCCCCCTGTATAGGTAGCCAGAACGTCCCCCAGTATAGGTAGCAAGAAGAACCACCCTGGCCTGAAGTAGCCCCCTCCCATGTAGAGTAGTATCTGTGGAACATAAGAGAAGTGACTCACATCAACAGGTTCCACCAATGGTCTATCTTCTCCAAGCATCCCATCTGTATGATTATAGCCCCCTCTCATGTGAAACCTACACCATTGGCAGAGAGGTTTTAATGCAGAGCTGAAAGTTTCCAACAAATTAGCACGGCTCTTATCCTTACATATATTGTGAATCCATTTTATAAATATGTTTATGAAACATTTCCCTGAGTTTCCTTACAGTAGATGTTTTCACATCTTAATAAAATACAATTTGATCGCATGCATGAAATGGGGGCGTGAGGAAAAATGGGCTCCCGTTTTCGTTAATAAATTGATTGTTAATATCTACCAATATTCTTTTAGAGTGTAAATAGTGTAAATTATTGTAATAAAATATCAGTGTAAATTATTGTAATAAAATATCAGTATATATTTACAATATTTTACTACAACTTAACCTAACCCTACTGTAACCCTACTCTCACACAGAACCCCCCCCCCCCCCCGATGCCTAACCCTAAAACAACCCTTCCCGATGCCTAACCCTAAAACCCCCCTTCTCGACACCTAGCCCTAAACCCCCTTTCATGATGCCTAACTTTAAAACTACCTTTCCTGATGCCTAACTCTAAAACTCCCCTTTTTGATGCCTAACCCTAACACCCCCCCCCCCTCCCCCCTTCCTGATGCTATTGTTTTGAATGCCCATATGCTGGCGCACATACAGGATTACTGTCAATGTAGCATCCTGTTATTATAAGCAATGCAATTCTATTACTTCCTATCACTGTCTTTTAGTTAGATTTTTATTGTTAGTTTAACTCTACTAAGTATAATGTTTCTGATATTTAGTCAAGGTGCTAGGCACAAAGCTTGTAAACAACTTTGTTAAAATATTGCTATTAGTATTAATGTAATGCTATTATTGCTCAATGTATGTGCTTTTATGGGAAGCGTATTTTAAAAGGGCTTTGGGAATTTTACATTTTGTTGCTTCCATTTTGTAGGAAGCATTCTGCATTTTGTGAGCCCCTGGCAATGATATAAGCACTGATAGAAGCTAAATAAACAGCGGTAAATAAGTATTGCAGTCTAAATGCAGAGAAGCCAAAGTATAGTGCAGTAATGGCTTGTTATTGCTCAATATGCCATCACACATGCTATGTCTAATCTAACTAATCATGCTGATAATGGTAAAGGCCTATTTTAGTGCACGGAAAAATGTGTATACTGTTTCTGTGCACTAATGCAGATCTGACTGCAGCCAGTAACAGAAACATAAAAGCTTAATGCAAACTTAAAGATAAAATAAATTGATAAGCTAAGCCATTGTATCTATAGACCTGATTCTACAGTATACAGGACTTTCTTGGAATCCCATATTCTTATTTTGGGTTTAATGGTTAGAAATCTAAGTTTATTAAAGAATACCTGAACTGATATTTGACATAATGAGATACACTTTCTAGTTTTCCCATGCAAAGGTTAGTAAACCAGTGTTTTATCTACAGAGCTAGAGTCTGATTAGCAGTGAAATCCAGACCAGTTCTCCTGAAAAGTAATTATACATCAAAACACTTTTAACTGGCTGAACAAACACTCCTGATACCAGGACAGTGCTAAAAAGTTTAAAAGCCTATTATTTTTCTGTGAGGGAGCTGAAATTAACTAGATTTTATGCCACACTGACATGGCTGCTGTTTACAATTCACACTAAGTATTGCAGCTCTTAATTGAAAATAAGAATGTGATACTAGATCTAAGTTCTATTTAACGTTACTACTGCACATGCAATTAATTATCTCGTCAGTCAATTTGCAGTTTTGATTTGCTACTTTTAAGGTGCTCATACATTTAGCGATGTAGAGGCAGATCAACCAAAAAAACAGATATTTCCCTGATCGAAGAGAATATGTTGCCTACCTACACACCACAGGCTGATTCCTGATAGATTTCAGCATGAAGTCTATCTGGAATTGGCCTAGTGACACTGTTTCCACCGCTTGCCTTGGTGCCCACCAAAGTGTAAATTCCCCCACGGTACCGCCTAGTTCTACATCACATGCCTCCAAACATGTTTTGTCAATACACACGTGACTCATCAGGAGACGTTAGTAGAAGGATATAGAGCGGCACACTTGTCCTTGTAGTCCTCCGGGTGCATGACCTTGGGTGCTAAGCAACACCCAAACGTATTCCAGTAGTGAAGATAATCGGTCAGCACACCAGCTTCTCAAGGAGCGTAGTTTATTTCCAGATCACATGCCAACACTTAAGTTAACAATTGTTTCGGGGCCATTTAGGGTCCCCTTCTTCAGAACAGTGCAGACAAAAACGTGTCTTTGTCTGTACTGTTCTGAAGAAGAGGACCCTGAGTGGCCCCGAAACAATTGTTAACTTAAGTGTTGGCATGTGATCTGGAAATAAACTACGCTCCTTGAGAAGCTGGTGTGCTGACCGATTCTCACTACTCATCAGGAGACGTCTTGAGGACGATATATTGGGGTCTGAGGCACTCCAAAGGCTCATTAGACCACTGTAATACGTGGTCTAACACAGAGGGTGAGTGGATTTCTGTCAAAGCAGATAATTGGACAGCGCACACACTATAAGGCCTCTTGCACGCTACATGCAATTCTGATTTCTAATCGGTACTGCATGCTGCGTTTTTTCTGCGTTTTTCTTTTGAAAGCATCCAGGGAAAATCGGAATCACAAATTCAGTAAGAGTGATTAAGACGTGGAATGCATTGCCACAGGAAGTAGTTATGGCAAATTCTATACCGGCATTTAAAGGGGGCTTAGATGCTTTCCTTGCGTTGAAAGACATCCATGGCTACAATTACTAGGTAATGCCCAATGATGTTGTTCCAGGGATTTTATCTGATTGCCATCTGGAGTCGAGAAGGAATTTTTCCCTTTTGGGGCTAATTGGACCATGCCTTGTAAGGGTTTTTCGCTTTCCTCTGGATCAACAGGGATATGTGATGGAGCAGGCTAGTTTTGTACTTTGTTCTCTGGTTGAACTCCATTGGCGGATGTCTTTTTTCAACCAAAATAACTATGAATCGAAAATCGGATTTTCAGTGTGCAGGGAGCCTCAATTGGATTAAGGATACATTGTTCCCAGTAGTATTCGTAATGTAATACCTCAGCAAGCTTCACCACTTAGGGGTGAGTGAAGGATCTGATAGAGAGACAAAATAACACTGTATGGTGCATTACCAACTTTAATTGATTTAAAAGGTATAAATCACACTTACAAAATGGTAGATTAAAATTCGAATGTCACCCCAGCAGAGTTGGATAGGAGTCCCCTCTCATTTTCAGAGCGCGTCCAGAAGTGGACACTAACCACCGAGATCTGTTTTGAACTCATCCCCATAGACTGAACTTTTTATTGTCACTATCACTGGGAAATTCATTCCTATAGATTGAATTGTTTATTGCACTGCATTGCATTACAGTTTTGTATGCTAGCGTACATCTTTACAGCTCCAGTTCCCTAAATTGATACCCTAAAGGTAAATTAAGGATCATCAAGGCTTAAGGCTGCCATTCATGACTATCTTATATAGAGGAAGGGCTAGAGGATGAACACTCATAGGCTGCTAACAACTTCATGAGAAGTAAAAACAGTAATCAGAATAGTGTAGTAATCTGCATAATTGGTTTCTCCACTAAAAACACACGGTTGAGGAATCTTTGGTAAACCTATATTCATGAGACATTCATGGCATTCATGTTATTTCATATCTCTAAATACATTAAGGTGAGCTCCTGAGTTTTAGTACACCCATCCATCTCCATACCGATCATGGAACATTTAACATTGTCATCTTTCAGAAGGTCACTTCCCAATATGGCCACCTGAAGATTGCCTTTCTTTCCTGCAAGACCTTTTAGTCTTTTCCAGTAAACCTTTGAACATTTATATGATCTACAAGACTAGCATTACCATTTCTACTATTTGCTGGGAAAGAAAATATTTAATAGTTATAGTGTGCTTGGTTATCTGACAACCATTTATCATGTAGGCAAAGTAATTCCTGTCTTGTAAGATAATACCATAGTTTTGAGGATATTTTAAGTTTCTTCCGAGCTTAAGTTCTTTAGAAGATTTAGGCATCCAATGTTCACCAGAGTTGGCAGACTTTCAACCTTTACCTCAAATGAACATGAGCACATTCTTAGTGTCACAGACAAATCTCGGCCTAGATTACCACAGACAATATAGGGCACTATGTCAGGGAAAGCTTCCATATTTTACTCAATGAATCTTAGCTAGTTTGACCATTTGACAACTCAGGGATTTCAATAGATCTTGATTCTATTCCCCAAGCTGTAAATTAAACATTATACATATAAAAAAAAATGTCAAAAATGTTTTCAGTAATTGCACAAAAGCAGCAAAACGTCAGCGATACAGAAAAGAAGATTCAATTTAAAGGATACCTGACCCAAGGCAAAGCTATCTAAGGTAAGGACAGAGGTATGTCCATGGTGGATCCACTTACCTCTGTGCATTGTTCATTACTCTCCTTGTTCCACACACTCCCTAAAATATCTCCTTGATAAATATGATTTTTGGCTAAAGTCACATTTTCAGACAGGAAGAGGCAGGCTTGCTGCAATGCCATAATCTATATAAGGAATGCTGCTACATATTAACCAGCTGCAGCGAAGGGGAGTGATGAGTGGACCAGGAACCAATAGAGCAAGTGTGTGTGCTTCACTGCTCTCCTCTACTGTTTAGATGGTGAGAGACAGACTCTCTTAGACTCCGGCGATACCTCCCACCACCCCCATGGAAGTGGGGTTCACTGGGGCTTTGGTGAGAGCAAATTATTAGTGAATTTGTCTTGCGGCTATAGAGTACTGGGTTCAATTTCCTCGAAGATTTGCTTGCATGGAGTATGTCTCTTGTCTCTGTACCTAGAATGTAGTGTGTATACTAGATTGTGAAACATAGAGAATAAGTGATGTAAAGGATTCATTGGATGCACAAAAAATGTTAGCACAAGATACGTTTGTAAAGAAAATAAGTAGATACATATTTATCCTCAACATATGAATATGTTGTCAATGGATGTGCATATTTTGCTGCTAAGCCATTAAACAGATGCATAGATTCATGTAAAACAACAACACTGGGCAAGCACCGGTCAATATGTAAAGCTATCCATAGTAAACCAAATAGTATTGTGTGTGCAGAAAGGGATTGTGTAAACCTGTAACACCAACTGATTAACGACTCATCCCCATAACAACCGCACCACACGTAATAAAGGGTAACAAAGCTTTATTTTTAAATACAAAATAGGTTCCAAATGATAAAAACAATTAAAACATAAATCCAGGAATTACACCAATCACTATATCAAATTGTATGTGTATATTACTCAAGCTTCCAATATTAATGGCAAAGTACATAGATGCATAGATACATATAAATAAATAAATAGTTGTATATATAAATATAAATACCACCACTCTACTAAGGCAAGTAAGGTTAAAGTGCGCGTGCAATTAGTGTAGACAAGCCCAACAGAAGGAGGACTCAGATAGGAACTACATGCAGGTAGTAACCAGTGATAGTGTAACAAGGCAGTGAAATGGAAAAAATGTGCACGGATCAGTGCCAAAGTGAAAGAGGCTGGACGAGACCAGCTGAAATGCCAATCGTGCTGGGGACAAAAGTGAACAGACTTACCGAAGAGAGGGATAGGATAGGAGGAAGCGCGGTGTAACCTGGAGGGAGCCTCCTCCTATCCTATCCCTCTCTTCGGTAAGTCTGTTCACTTTTGTCCCCAGCACGATTGGCATTTCAGCTGGTCTCGTCCAGCCTCTTTCACTTTGGCACTGATCCGTGCACATTTTTTCCATTTCACTGCCTTGTTACACTATCACTGGTTACTACCTGCATGTAGTTCCTATCTGAGTCCTCCTTCTGTTGGGCTTGTCTACACTAATTGCACGCGCACTTTAACCTTACTTGCCTTAGTAGAGTGGTGGTATTTATATTTATATTTATATATACAACTATTTATTTATTTATATGTATTTATGCATCTATGTACTTTGCCATTAATATTGGAAGCTTGAGTAATATACACATACAATATGATATAGTGATTGGTGTAATTCCTGGATTTATGTTTTAATTGTTTTTATCATTTGGAACCTATTTTGTATTTAAAAATAAAGCTTTGTTACCCTTTATTACGTGTGGTGCGGTTGTTATGGGGATGAGTCTTTATTCAGTTGGCATAGATTCATGTAGTCATGCATTTGGGAAAGGTAAAGCCAATACTATGCATGGTAGAAAAATTGTTAATTGTGACTTCAGTATCGAACAGCTGCTGTTGTTCTTGCTGTTCAGCATCGAACAGCAAGAACAACAGCAGATATACTACACACAGGCCAAACTTTGCAATGCTTTTCTACGAGACGATTTACATATTTGTGATGCAGGGGACAACACTGATACACTGCTGCATGCACATTTCCACACCTTGAGGAGCTAATAAAGTTCTATAATGATGTGCAGGATCCATATTTGGGTCCGTTTGGATACATTCTGCCCCTATTTGATACCAGCTGTATGGGTCCTGACAGCGGAATCAGTTGAAAAGGGCGCCTGAGCCATCTGTATTAGGCTCCCTGCACACTGCAAATCCGTTTTCCTATTCCGTTTCCGATTCCGATTTTCCCTGAATACATTCAACAGAAAAACGGATCAAAAAATGCAGCATGCAGCAAAGATTAAAGATCGGAATCGGATGTAAAAAACGATTAAAAAGCGGAATCTGAATCGGAAATGCATGCAGTGTGCAAGAGGCCTTAAAAGGGAGCTTCCATAGACTTCAATGTTATCTCTGCAAATCTTGGCTACAAGGTGGTGAAAAGGATGCCCAAGTTTTCGTTTTGGCTACAAGGTTTTCAATTCGGCTACGGCAGACCGCGGGAGGACGGCGTGGGACTCACATGTGTTTATGGGGCTGGAGGAAGTCCCAGGTAAGTATTACAACTTTACATTTAATCATCTCTGGTTTACTTTAAGGGTCCTGCCTCTGACATAAGAGACCTGGGTTAAAATCTCAGCTCTTTGTTTAGTAAGCCGGCACCTATTCAGCAAGGAGTCCTTGGGCCAAACTCCCTAACGCTGCTACTGCCTACTGAGTGAGCGCGCCCCAGTGGCTGCAACTCAAGCATTTTGAGTACGCCAGGAGAAAAGCGCAATATAAATGTTGTTTGTCTTGTTGATTACTAGGAAATTGTAAGGGAGACATAGTATTCCTATACTCTTTTCACTTGGAGGGTCAGATAGATGGCCATCCCTTATTAAAGGAACTTCTAGATTCCACTTTAAGTTACCCTCAGGTTGTTACCCCTCATTTGCCTGGTCACCACAGGTGAGGAACTGCACCTTATCCTTGATATTAGACAAATGTGCTTTGCAAAGGGAAGGGGGGTAACGTATGTTTACCCTCTCTTGCAACATACCCACAATGTCAAGAAACATGTCAGCTGACATTGTTTAGGTGGCAGTGACTCATGCCAGCCTAGGCTATACCAAGCTGCTTAAACAAGCGATAAGTGGTTAAAGGGACTCCGAGCACCTGTCATGGGCATGCCTTTAAACCAGACGACTTCCAACAAAGTTGTGCTATGACCCCTCTGGAGGAGCCTCTTGCAATGGCCGTGCGTGTCACTTCCTCTTCCTGCTTCATTCAGTGATGCACTTCTCTAATAGAGAAGACTGGGATGACCCGGAAGTTATAACATAGCCAAGATGGCAGCCGAAATCGAACTAAAACTATTTGATGTAGAATGGCGATTCAATGGCATCAAATGAAAGAAGAGAGCACAAGCTACAGAAAGGTATGCATCTTCAAGTACTTTGCAGTACTTTTTGGAGTCTTCAAGGCATGCCTATGAGAGGTGCTCAGAGTCTCTTTAAATAAGGCTTGGGGGTAGAATCATGTTTTTATTAATATTCTTATTTTTAATTGTAAAAGAAATAACAACTAAAGAATTGTAAACATTCTTATATTAAAACCACACATAAATGTGCATACTAACATGCATAAAGCACATAGTGATGCATTAGCCAATACATTTTTTGTGTGGCTCAATTGGCAGAGTTCTTCATTCTTTGTTCAAAACATTTTCTACTGCACTCAAACATGAAAATATTGAGGCTGCTTCTATTTATTTTGTTTTTTTAAGTCACTGAATACAAACATAGATTATGCAAATTCAGCAGCAGCAATCACACCCAGGTACCTGGAAATGTTGTTTTAAAACATTGAAGAAACTATGGTTTCTCTGTGTATTTGCCAGGTCCCATCTCTGTTCGACTTTCTTATTCTACATAGTTCTCAGGGGAGATTAAAAAGGGTTTACCACAAAATACTTTGTCAAACCATTGCCTACTCCACCCTTTCCTTTTTTGGCAGATCAATGAAAATGCAACATTAGACTATTAAGAAGCTTTCCAAAAACAATTACAACACAGCTTGCCCCAGTTATGACCTAACTTTTTGTTCACTCATAGAGGATGAGTTAAAGTGTTTTAGGACATCTAATAATTATATTCACTATGGCAGCATAATTATATTTGCTTTGCAATGTTTTATATAAAGAGTAAGATTTCAAGTAAACAAAAAAAAGGCAGAACATAGCTGAATTCTGTTATCAAACATCCATGTAAAGCCCAACAGCAACCTTCATTCCTACACAAGCCAAACTCTAAGCAGCTCCCTTGACTACATAAAAAATGAAAGTCAAGGCCTCTTTAAAACAGAAGTATGGTGTAGGGAGGAGTAGGGATGTAAAATCAGTGCCTGTTAGTTGCTGCTGTGCACCAGAAGGGTGCTGTGAAGTGCTCCGCATAGGCCAGGGCAGCCCAACTACAGTCTTCGAGAGCTGAGATCCTCACACGTTTTTGGCATAGTTTAAATTAATTGATGGGACTGAATCAGGAAAGCCGTGGTTCATGAAGTAGAACACATTTCTCCATATCTCTGTCAATCCTAAACACTGGTATGGATATGGCCTTCAAGGACTGGAGTTGATCTAGAATCAGGGCCGGTTCTAGACTTTTTGCCATCTGAGGCAAACTTGTGAGGATGCGCACCCCCTCCCCCCCCCCCCGCCTGGCCATTGGGGGGCTCGCTGTGAGGTGAACTGGAGGGGGTAGCAGCCAGGAAGGAGGGTGGCAGGCACAGTGGTAGGGAGGTGGGTCGGACCCCCCCTCACCTGGATCCACTCGTCCACGCTTCCCCTCCTGAAAGCAGGCCAGGCAGCGTATTCCCTGATGCAGCAGCAGCCGCCGGGGGAAATAACTCTCCTCATCTTCCTTGCATCCCAGGTTTTCTTTAATGTCACCCACTGAGACTGAGAAAGCCTTGAAAGTCTTGGACCCCTCCTACCACTGTGCCCACCACCCCCCCTTCCTGGCTGCTACCTCCCTCCAGTTCACCTCACGGCAGGCCCCCCAATGGCCAGGCGGGTGGAGGTAAGCTGGGTGGCACACTTCCTGGTCTTGTCTGTTGCCGCCCCCAGACTTCTGCCACCTGAGAAACCTGCCTCACTCCGCCTCATGGGTGGGCCAGGGCTGCCTAGAATAGGTAGCGCAAAGGCATCTGCTGTATCAAGGCACATCTGAGCACATGATGTGATTTTTCTGCTGCTGGTAAAGTGTCAAGAGCTTTCTAGCATGAGGTTACAAACACAGCTATTTGACGGCAGTACATTGCAGCAGGAAGTTGCTTGGTGACTGGGACATAACTGTGGTCATGTGTGAAAGAGGCCAAACTACATGTGTGCCCTGTCATAAACACAATGTCACACCTGCTTCTAATAATGCTTACACATGTGCAGTTACTGTCACTCGTAGGGATTGGGCTCGATCCCTCAGGAGACAGTTTGGGGCCAAGTGCTGCACAGATGTGTTGCTAGCTTCACATTTTTATTCTATAGAAGGTAGAGGAGTAATGATGGCACAATGCATAGTAGAGTGGCATGAGATCAGAGGGTGTAAGGAGAACAATGGGCTCAGTCAATATGATCCAGCCCTCTGGATCTCGGTGATGCATGCTGGATTTTCCACACCAGCCTCCTTTGCTGAGAACTATTTAGCTTAAACTTCATACATATGCTGTAGAGAACTACAAAAAGTTTACAAGTTCACTTAGGGTCCTTTTCTACTTAGAAATGTGATCACAATCGAGCTGCGATTGTGTTTCTTCCTAATTTCCACCACCGCAATTCTGCTATGAACAGGCTGCGATCCATTGGTTGTACAGTGTGATTGTGGTGCATTTTATGTTTGTGATTTGTGTCTGGGGAAAAAAAACTGCAGGAAAAGGTATTGAATTGCAGAATTGAAGGGAAAATCAGAATTAATCAATACAGTAACATAATAACTGGTGTGGACTCGGTTAGTCACAATGGAGCTAATGCTCTAACTGCTGGTAATACTGCTGTGCGCAGGCAGTGCACAGCAGTATTACCCTTACTGCTGCCAGCAGTGTATCGCACGCTACTTAATTAGCACAACCCGCGGTACATGGGTAACATGAGGCGTTACTATGGTAATGCTTGTTACTGGCATAGTGTAATGTGCCTTACCGTAGCAGTGCTTGTATTTCCCATGTTCCACGAGTCTGCTAATTTATATGTGGAACAATGCTGACAATGGTAACAGTAATATTTCCGTGCACTGCCTGCACACAGCAATATCAATGGCAGTTAGTGCATTAACCCCAATGGGCTATATTCATGAAGAGTGGCAGACGTAGGCCCGGTTCACATTAGCGTTCGCTGTCCGGATTCGCCTGATTGGATCCAGACCGTATACTGTACAAACGGAACGGCCGTTCCGCATGGCAATGCAAAGTCTATGCGGCCGTTCACACGCGGCCGTTCCGTACGGAACGGAGCCGGATTGGATCCGGACTCTGGACACTTTTCCAACATGCTCTATTTTTGGGTCCGGATCATCCGGCCGACGCACCCGGACCGGAGCCTGACTGCACCATCCGGAAATAGAAACCAATGGGAAACGGAAAGCACAGAACACACTGGCTATAAAAACTGGACGTTCTACCCCACTTCCTATGCATTTTCTAGCAGCCATTTTGGATGGGGACACATGGGCCCAGCATTTCTGGAGTGGAGCAGCAGTGACTTTGTGCTGGAGCTGTTTGGCAGTATGTGGGACATGGAGGTGAGGCCCTACACAGCGGAGGACCTGATTCTACATGTGCACCTTCTGCTGACTTCCCAGACCCCAACAATATTTATATAGTTTGTATCTCTTTTACCAAACGGATCAGGATCGCAGCCGTATCAATAGTATGCAAACGGACCGGATCTGGATCGGATCCGGATCCGGTCCGGTCATCCAGTCCGTTCTTTACAGAAACGCAAGTGTGAATGGGGCCTAAATGTGTGAAGATAGTGCACTTAAGTTTATTGGAGCTTACGCTACTTTAATTGTGTAATTCACAATAAATTTGCGTCGCCTACGTTACCTGTTACACAAGCAGCACAAGTGTTGGATATATAAGGTGAGTATGTGAATATAGCCCTATGTCTGAGGATATGAATCATTCTCCATTGAGTGACTGTGATTTAGATATTGATATAGTAGTGGAACCCAAGGTGTGAAACCTGTGGAAGCTGCCATATTTATTTCCCCTTAAACAGTACCAGTTGCCTGGCAGTCCTGCTGATCTTTCTGTTCTGTAGGGTCCAAATTACACACCTGAAACAAGCATGCAGCTAATCTTGTCAGATTTATCATAGACATCTAATCTGCATGCTTGTTCAGGGTCTATGGCTTAAAGTTTTAGAGGCAGAGGATCAGCAGGACAGCCAGGCAATGTGCATTATTTAAAAGGAAATAAACATGTCAGCCATATCCCTCTCACCTTGGGATCCCTTTAAATATAGGTTTATTAAACAGATCTATGTCTAAATCCATATGGATGTTCTTCATTAGTGATATTATCACTGGATATGTGGCCTGACTGCGTGAAGAATGGCGAGTTTATTTCCAGTAAATTATAATATTTAGCTGACCCTGAAGGGCATTTTCATCATATGCAAAAACAGTAATAGTTTCCAAATATGCTGAGTGTGTGAGTCAGGGCTCTTACGCTGTAATAATGCAGTAACTGCAGCCTGTAAGCATTTATTCTGTGGCAAAAACTTTACTGAACAAAAGGCAGATTTTTGAACAGCTAACTGTATAGGCAAGTGTATACAAAATGTATTTGCTGTAAGAGGATTGTGAGGGTAGTGCTGGTTGTAACCAAAGGTAGTGTGTCACAGCTTTCCAATCCCTCCCCCTTTCTTCATGGTAGCAGATTTCTAGGTATTTCCCCACCACCATTCTTTCCTGTGGCATAGCAAAGACACCTAAAATGAGTGCCAGCTTCTTAGTGCCCACAAAATGTGCCAGTTGTCTGCTTACTCCTGCAGGATATCTCCATATTTTAAGTTGTCCTTTGTTATGCAGTATTTGCTAGCCACCAACAGAGATTGGAGCTGCACTGGGACTAGACATAAAAGTGGAAAAAGGCGGGGGAACTATAAGAGCTTTTGTAAAGAATAAAGGAAATATGATAATGCCACCTGAGGAGATGAACTAGTCCAAAACCAGTCAGATTTTTCCTGTTACAGTGACATAGGAAAGAAGTTATATATAGGGCCTGTTACTCTGAGACATGTACATGTTGTATTTTAAATGTAACATTTTTTTTGCAACAGTGTTGCTTTAAGTTGGTTGTATTATTATTATCCTCATTATGTATTCATATAGTGCTGGCATGTTCTGCAGCCTTTTACACTGCATACAGTCATGTCACGTAATGTCCCTCTCAGGTGCTAACAATTGAATGCCTCTCCATAGTCTAGTTTAATGAGCTAACCAGTATGTTTTTGGGATGCGTGAGGAGCCTGGGGGAAATGAATGCAAATACAAGGAGAACATACTGTATCTTCTCTAGACTATGTCAAATGATAGGTCCTCTCAGTGAATTGAACTGAGAGGCAATAGCTGCTCTCTAGCTGATGAGACTGAGAGATCTTCCCATCTTCACTGGGATCCCTGCACCTCTTGCACAGTCATTCTCTTTCTCAGCTAAACTGCAGAACAGGATTATGTGCAAATAAATGGCTCTTACACATGAGTAAAGCTGAACCACAGCACTATTTCTACCAGTGAATAAAGCCAGTGAACTGTGGCGCCATATGTAATCTTTACTATCAGATACCAAACATTTTAAACAAAGTTGTACATCATAAATGTACACATGCTTCCCTGAAACCACTGTTCCACTGATCAAACACACAGCAGACACATTTGTGGTTTGTGTAGTTAACAGTAGTCTTTTCAAACGTCTGGAGTCTTTCATCTCTCTTCTTACACAACTGTATTAGTGTAGGTAGACTTGACAGGCGTCAAAAACAGTGATCACTTTATTGCTAGAGGCAGTAAATGATATGCCTGAGGCATGGTGACTAGGGAGGTGACTCAGAAACAGGGAGCAAAAAAAGGTTATGAAGTGGCTCTTAAAACTTTTTATGACATTGGTGTTAACTTGCTTACACAATTTATGATTCTTTGGGACAGTTAGGAATGAAAACAAATCCAGGTCACCTAGGAACTCCACGGAAGTACAGAACATTCCAGTGTATTGATATACTCAGTGAAAATTGTTACATTTATATTGGAAGGGATTTAAAAAATGTATATTTTTCCAGCTTGGTAATGAGAGTACCTGAAATATGGAAGGTTGACTGACATGAATCATTTCCACAGCTCTAGTGGTATTATTATTATTATTATTATAAGCGCCAACATATTCTGTGGTGCTTTACAAAGTAAGACACAAGCATTGGTTACAAAATAATACAGACAATGGTATACACCAATATATGAAGTACAGAGTTGGTACAAAATACAGAATCAGTACAAAGAACAGAATCAGTAATTACAGTGACAGAATTAATATAAATAAATATGTAACAAACTCCAAAACACAAAAGGGAGAGAGCCCTGCCCTTGCGAGCTTACTATCTAATGGAATGGGAGGAACAAGAGGTAGGGTAGTATACAATATTCATACCTAGAGGCAGCGTGTTTTAGGTTATCTGGTAGGAAGTACAACTTGACCAGAGGTCGAAAGATGAACTGGTCTAAGGTAATGCGTATGCTTGACAGACAAAGTGAGTTTTGAGGGCACATTTAAAGATATCAAAGGTTGGGGAGTGACGGATGTGTTGTAGCAAAGGATTCCAGTGAAGGGGTGAAGCACGTGTTACGTATTTTTATTATTACTTAGTATTTATATAGCACTGACATCTTCCACAGTGCTTTGCAGAGTATATAGCCTTCATACTACATACTGCCTGTTGGGGGAGGCTTTAGAAGTAAATTCAAATGTTTAGGAGTTTTTGTGAATGTTCTGGAAATGGGATCCTTGACCTTTATGGTAAAGCCGCTATACTGTTTGGGAGCATTGATGAAACCACTGACTTGTTAGGCCTAGTTCAAAGTGCTTAGCTGCATTGCAGAATTACTCTGCATGTCAACTCACTGCCCATACAATTCTATGGGACTGTTCACAGTACAATATTGTAATTGATCACACTATTCTAACGTGTTGCATGCAGGCTTTGCATTCAATTCTATGTCCAGTCTCCATTGCAGTTCACACACATTTTAATGCATGCGTAATGCAACCGACCATTGAGATCCTGGGGTCCTGCTGTAACCTATACATACACTGATATAACAGGCATTGGACAAAATCGATGCTATAAAAAGACTGTGTGGTGTGGCTATGACTGTGACAGAGACAATGGCTATCATTCATAAAAGTGTGTTGGGTAAACAAAATCCAGGCGGGAAAATACCGCATTCGGTGTTTTAGACTTCTGTGTGCTAATTCATAAAGATTTTTACAGCTGCCTTTGAAGTTCGGTAAATTACCGCAGCCCATTGAGCGGTACAGCAGAAGTGTGGCGTTATCTCTCTTTTGTTACAAGCTGTAATTACGACTTAGGCTCCCTGCACAGACTCACAGAGACTTTGGCTCCCTGCAGAGACTCACAGAGACTTTGGCTCCCTGCACAGACTTACAGAGACTTCGGCTCCCTGCACAGACTCACAGACACTTCGGCTCCCTGCACAGACTCACAGAGACTTTGGCTCCCTGCACAGACTCACAGAGACTTTGGCTCCCTGCACAGACTCACAGACACTTCGGCTCCCTGCACAGACTCACAGAGACTTTGGCTCCCTGCACAGACTCACAGAGACTTTGGCTCCCTGCACAGACTCACAGACACTTCGGCTCCCTGCACACACTCACAGACACTTCGGCTCCCTGCACAGACTCACAGACACTTCGGCTCCCTGCACAGACTCACAGAGACTTTGCATTGTTAAGACCTCACCAGAGGTGTCGGTAATTATCGTCTGACTTACCGCTTGTTGAAGGCTTTATGAATTGACATTTGCTGACAATTTACTGACATGTGTTGGAGGTAAATACAGCCAAGTCAGTAATTTACCTCACTGCTTGCTAATTTCAGTTTTTCATGCGGTAACAGCCTTTATGAATTGACACATTGCTAAGTGCTCGGGAAAGTCTGCTATTTTCAGCATTACTGCACGCTGTAATGCTTTATGAATTGAGGCCATAAACGTCTTACAAAATTAACTTCAAATAACCAGTATAAGGGAACATTAAAAAATAAATTAATTAATGATCATGAATGCTATAAGTGAATTACCGCACTCTTGTTGACATGAGATACAACTTTCGATTCACAAATAATATTAATAATATAGAATATTTACAATACAACTTTTGAAGGTGGATGTAGCTTCATCAATACTTCCCAGCAGGGATGCTATCATACTTATCTCAGTGGGTCATGCTCCTGTGCTAGTCATCAGAAAAGCAGTGATCGTTATCGTAATAATTCTTCCAGTACAGTTTGGTGAAGGATGTGTATTTTGATTGTGATATGAGCTTTTGGAAAGCAATATGCAAGCTTCCAAATATTGCTTATATACTCTATTATTTGCTTTAAAAGTAAGGCTATTCTATGTCAATCCTGTCCTAATCACCATTTCCAGTTAAATTAAAGATAGCCATAGTCTGAGAATGTGTACATAGTATATACAGGGTATTAAAACCCTGAAAAAGTAGAAATAGTTTAAGAATATGACCTTTATTCATCACTTAGAATGGTATTCATCTCAGTTTGGTCCTTGCATAATCAAAACAAAATATTTTTTTGAAACTGTGCTATGTAATTACTCGTAATACTTATATAAAATACTTCCATTTTCTTGTAAGTCGTTCAATGTTTCTGCTCATGGGAGTGCTGCCATTGGCAGCTGGAATATAAAGAAGTCACATGTCAGTAAGAGCCCATGTAAAATCCTCACATGACTTTATACAGTATATACAGTAGCTAAATGAATGCAATATTCCATGAGGAAAAGTGGTTAAATATAGTGGAAAACCCCATGTAGTTCAGAGGACATATTGATGAAACAACATGCATTTTCCCTGCCCAACAAATTTGAATGAATGTGATGCTCTTTGCAAGGTTGCTTGGATAGGAGTCCTATGCCCATAGATTTGGCGATAGGGCTATTCACTGATGGTGAAATCAGATTGAAGGACAACAAATTCTCATGTAATCTTTTACTGAGACAAAAGATCTAAAGCCTCACTTAAGTGGAAATGATGAGGTTCCCGCACACTAGATACATAATCAATTAGTATATTGTCCTATACACATGTACAATTTTTGTCAACCGACAATCCTTTCTGGGCCTTGCAGGGCGAGCCATGGCAGTTTGTCACCAGGTCACTTTGGTGCACGGTGAGTCAAATGACAAGCGCCAGTGAAATTCCTGGCGGCATTAATTACTATTCCCCCTTTGAGTCATAGCAGCAACTAGTAGGGAGAAGTCATTCGGGGTCCGGCAAATAGCAGTGCCCAATTCAGGTGCTACATGGCACTGGCCTTGCTCCAAGAAGCCCTGCCTCGCTTGCAGGGTGCCCTTTTTCAAAGTATTCAGACAGAAGGTTGTTACACGATAATCTTCTGTCTGAATCCCTTGACAAAAGGGCACCCTGCAAAGCCCTGAGATGATCGTCAGTTGACAATAAACTAATTGATCCTGTATCTAGTGTGCATAATCTAGTGTGCACTAGATGAAACTCTGCCAAGGCCGCAAATAATGTCCTACTCTGCTGAGAATTTAGTGGCCCCTGATGCCACCCAATGCCTATACCAGAGATCAGGCCCATGGATCAATTTGGCCGATCATTGGCCAAGAGCATTGTTCTGCCCACTGCATCACTGGATGTCACTCATGCCATCCTCAGCCGTCACATGATGTCACTCATGTGATACTCCATAGGCTTCCATTTGCATAGTAACAGAAAATGTTGCTAGCCTACACGTCTGAGAGATTGGGTCCTTTGTACCCGCCAGGAACATGCCTCATATGGCTGTTGCCTTCGATGTAGGTTTGAGTCTTTGACCAGAGTTTGAATCCTGTCACGAGCCAGTATGTAATACATTAAGGAGTCTTTAGGCAAGGCTCCCAAAGTGGCTTCAGCCCTAAAGCACATTGAGTCCACCAGGAGAAAAGCTCAATATAACTGTTATGTGTCTTTTCTATGAGGCTTAAAGGAAACCTTTAATGATTAAGAAAAAATAGTTTAACTTACCTGGGACTTGTGCCAACCCCCTGCAGCCGCCCCGTACTTATGTGGGTATGGATTAGTTAGGGATTAGATCCTATGGTCCCCCGCCATAGCTCCGTTTTGTTTTTTATAGTCGCCGGCCACTGCGCCTGCGTGACCCTGGCCACGCATCTCCTCGTTTGCGGTCTACTGTGCCTGCACAGGATGCGTGCCGCCAGCAATTCGCCAAAAAAGAAACTGAGCCACGGTGGGGGACCGGAGGATCGTTGACTACCGGCACGGGCACAGCGCAGCTGCAGGGGGCTGTCAGAAGCTCCAGGTAAGTGAAACTTTTTTTATCATTAAAAGTTTCCTTTAATATTATTTACAGTAGGCTGAAGAAATCTGATAATCCAGGTCAGGCTGACCAATTTACTGAAATACATGTGGACTGTCAATATGGCAACATATTAGTCTAGTAGACCCAAGCCCATTTAAAAATGGGCTCTAGGTCTTTTTCTGGCGGCTACAGCCGCCAGTGCGCATGTGCGCGCACGCAGTGCACGCAACCACCGCAAGCCGAGCACGCGCCCGACGCAGGCGCGCACCCGCCCACCTCGCTCGCCCGCACCCGCCCACCTCACTCGCCTGCACCCGCCCACCTCGCTCGTCCTCCCAGCTCCCTGGTCCCAGCTGTCCGAAAAACCTGGGACACAGGGACAGCTGGCTTTTATTAGGTAGGATAACAACAAAATGTGCATGAAGCCTTTGACAATGGTAGGGAATCAGATTGGGTAGGGATTAGATTGTGAGCTCCCCTAATGCTGGGAATACACGGCTCGATTTAGAGCCATTTAGATGGCTCGATTGATAATTTCCAACACTTCCGATCTCCCGCCCGATCGTTTCCGCGCTCGATTCTGCATGGGGGAAAATGGAAAAAGATAAGGAAAACTAGCGGAAGATAAGAGAATCGCCTGCGGAATCAGGCAGGGAATCGATCGGGCGGCAGAATAGAGCCGCAAAAACGCACTGTGTATTCCCAGCATAAGGCATGGTCAGTGATATAAATATGTACTCTGTAAAGTGTTGTGGATAATGTCAGAGGTATAATTATATATATTTTTGAGCAGTGCTGTGACTTTTTTTTATCTTTTAATCTAGTAGCCTGTATGTGTGATTCTGCTACTGGAATCCCAATGTTGTTTAATTGGGTGAAAAATATAAAGGTAAAACAAAATGCTTTGGGCTCTCTTTGCACCCTGTTAAGTGGCACCAGGATTAACTGCTTCATCTGGCAGCACGCATCTGGAAGTATTTCTGCACTAATATCCTTTTTCTAAAGCTGCCCTTATAATGTGACAGAAAGATTTACTTTTCTCTGTACAAGTTCTGCAGGGAAGCAGCAATAGTGTTTGAAGCTGGCTCCAAAATATGGATCCAGAGCTTAGAATTTCTCTCATGAAAGCTCAGGATCTTAGTTTCTGGAGCAAAGCTAACATTACAGTGTAGCTGAACTCTGAACTTTGGAGCCAAACTTCATTTTCTTCAGCTTCTCCTCTAGGTTTCTTTTTACAAGTTTACAACTTCTGAAAAAAATGTAAATTGATTTTTTATTATGTACATTTTTGGAAGATTTACTTTTAGTCTATGTGCCACAAAGAGTGCTTGTCTTATACAAAAGAAGACAGTTCACATATTAAACAGTTTTGTTTTAGTTTAGTCACTACTCTGATCTCAGAAGTCATATACTGCAAACTCTTGAAGGGATACCTCATCTGACCCAGAAATGTTTTAAGTTAACTGAAATGCCCTTTTATGGACCTTATAGATTTGCATCACTTCATATACCAGGTCCTTTTCTGGGCCGACAGCAGCTTTATTTTTTGATTCTGTCTTGTTATTTTGGTCTATATGCCATTCTCCATCAGGTATCCGTATACTGCTAAAGTATTATTTTGATCATGTAAACAATGCAATCGTTAAGCGGATACAGGAGCTGCTTGTATTCATCTACTTATACATTTCTACTATGGTTATTGTATAATGTTGTTTACCCTAATGAGATACTGTCATGTTTCTATGCATTGGATTGTACCAACTGTGTATTGCTTCTGTTTTTTGACAATGACAATATTAGTCACATAGGGCTTGATTGGATGCATGGAGGTAATGGCATTTTCTATTGCGCTGATCAACAGGCCCCCTGCCCCCCCAAGTGTATGTGTCCCTCTCCATGCCCTTGTGCTGTGTTGAAGGCTCACCTGTCCACCGGCATGACTCCTGGCCTCCTCCGGTGTCTAGTGTCAGGGTGAGTAGCTGTTCCATGTGACACTGACGCATGTAGTGACCCCAAACACCAGCAATGAGTTGCTCTGGTGGACAGGTGAGCCTTTAACACTGAGAATGGACATGAAGTGGGCATATACATTTTGGGGGCGGCCCAGCAGGTGGCAGAATCTCTAGGATGATTTCTAATAGACTTCATGCTAAAATCTATTGAAAATCGGTGTGCAGTGTATGGGCAGTCAATAGATCCCTCTCTGATCAGATTCAATCAAAGGAGGATCTATCTAATGATCGATCTGGTGGCACATCAACTAAAGCATGGCCACCTTTTGTTCTAAAAGATAAATCATTCCCTATATCTTGCTTGTAAAGTTGGCAATATTTCCCATGAATGATCTTTTATTGCATCAATCTGCTGTCTGTGGCTGCAGTGGGTGGTACTACTGTAGGAAGTTAAAATCCTGACAGTGAAAGATTATGTCAGTCAGGTGCTTGTGATATTATTAATTATTTTGACATGACCATAGCCCTTCTCCTACTTGTATCTGGACTGGCAGGAAGCATTCATCACCATGGCAGTAGAGAACATGCCTTCCTTATTCATGGGTGTACGAGTTGTATTACCAAGCAGTAACACAGTGCAGCCAGTGGACACCATGGAGACCTAAAAGAGTCACCTGATTGAAAAAAAAGAGAGTTATGTATCATTTAAAATTCTTGCAGATCTATCCATATAAATATAGTACTTTAACAGAAGTATTGCCTAGAACTAACCTCAAATATAGACATTGGCATTAAATATTTAAAACCAAAAACAAATATTGCATCTTGTCAGTTTGTAACAGTATCTCACCATCACTCTAAAGCTACATACAAACAAATTGCACTTTCAATAACAAGCAGCTCAAAAGATTGCTGTGGGAACATTCAGTGAATGATCACTATACAGACACACTGCTTATTGGTCTGTTCTTTTCTATGTATATATGGTGTGTGTCAGTGTGTGGGGGAGCTGTAATAGATGATCAATAAAAGTTGGTCATTAATGATGTATCATGACGGATTACTAACAGCATTATCAATGGTGCGGGGGGAGGAGTCACTTGTAAACAATTTAAAGGTCAAGTCTTTTTTTGGCAAGGATTATTTTGGCCAACAATTGGTCATTGAAAACCTAGTGTGTGTTTGCAAATCATTTTGCTTCTTTTACAGTAGGGGGAGGAAACACTGAAGTCTGATTGTTTATTGGCTTGATGGGAATAGAAGATGAGGGATACCTATAGTGGCATGGCTAATGAGCTAGGGGCCCCGGTGCAAGTTTTACATAGGGTTCCCTAAATGTTCTATTGATATCGAGCCCCAAAACCTACCAATGACATCTTCAGTGTAAGAGGTGTAATCAGACATATAGAGGTGATCATTATTCCCCACGTAGCACCAATACAAAGCTAATAAGACTAATAAGATGGATGAAGAAGGGCTCCTAGCAGGCTCCTCTGGTCTAGGGGCCCCAGTGCGGTCACAACCTCTGCATCCCCTATTGCTACGCCACTGGATACCTACACAGACACGTTCCTGATGTCTGTACATGCCTTAACAAATGCTACAAACTTTACAAAATACACAGCACTGGTTAATATATGAAAAGGTCACAGCTTTCATTGGTACTTTGGGTAGTACAAGTGTTAAATGTGGTTCTGGTTCTAATTCAGATTGAAAACACTGTAGTGTGACACATTTTACATAATGGCTGCATAAGGGTTTCATCATGGATTTCCTAATGCATACTTTATAGAGATGTCATAAGTGAAATAATGGAAATCCACTTACTCAGATCATGGCTACTCATAGGAATATTGCTGCTAAAATGTAAACGTGGTTGTCTTGTTAAACTAAACACCTGATACTTCAATTTTCAAAATGTTTTTCTAGCAATGTAACATTATTTACATTGACTCTAGGAGAGGATCAGGGTAACTTAATTAAAAATGTTCAACTTCAGCATTCTCCATTAAAATGTATGAAATAGTAATAAGTCCAGGGAATCTGAACTCTTTGCAGTGTTTCTATTGCAAAGGCTCATAAATACATTACAAAGTTATATCACTTAAGTGCATGTACTTGAACAGACATTTCCCTAGATCACAACTACAATGCTGAGCAAATAAGTTCAAAGTTTTTCTTCCTCCGCTGTTTCTTCAGTTTAAAGGATCTCCTGCAACACCACCCCAGACTAGAATGTGCATCTGCTAGCACAGCAATGCTTAAAGAGGAACTCCAGTGAAAATAATTTAATAAAAAAGTGCTTAATTTTTACAATAATTATGTATAAATGATTTATTCAGTGTTTGCTCATTGTAAAATCTTTCCTCTCCCAGATTCACATTCTGACATGTATTACATGGTGACATTGTTACTGTGGGCAAGTTATGTAGCTGTTTCTAGCTGCTCTGGCTGTTACAGACAGCTTTAAACAGCCATTTCCTGTCTGTGAACATTGTTACATTGTGGCAGTTTGCCCAGAGTACCGCGGTATTCAGAGCCTCTTGTGGGAGGGGTTTCAGCACAAAATTAGTCACACAGCGCCCCCTGATGGTCTGTTTGTGAAAATCATTCTATTTCTCATGTAAAAGGGGGTATCAGCTACTGATTGGGATAAAGTTCAATTCTTGGTTGGAGTTTCTCTTTAAAGGAAAACCAAAATATAACGGACATATGCCATATAAGGAGGCTCCAAAACCAGACCAGGAAATCTGAAGTGTGAGGGACATGGAGGCTGACATATTTATTTCCTTTTTAACAATACCAGTTGCCTGGCAGCCCTGGTGATGTTTCTGGCATTAGTGGCATCTAAATCACATGTCTGAAACAAGCATGTGGCTAATCCAGCCAGACTAAGAAACATCTGATCAGCATGCTTGCACAGGGTCTATGGCTAAAAGTAATAGAGGCAGAGGATCAGCAGGCTAGCCAGGCACTTTGCATTGTTTAAAAGGAAATAAATATGTCAGCCTCCATGTCCCACTCATTTCATATGTGCTTTAAGGTGAATTATTAAGATACACACTTGTTGATCCTTCTGTTCAATTTCTGACAGTTCATTCTGAAAGAGTATGCTAGAAATCTATGCCTTAACATGTCTGACTGTAATTTCTATCACTTATAGTTTGGACCCAATAGAAAATCTCAATGGATTGTGGGCAGGGTGGGGTTGGTAGTAGATCAATGGTCCACAGCATTGCACTGCATTGAGTGGTGCAGGTGCAATACTGCAGTTAATTTGACTTTCAATAGATGTCATGCTGAAATGTATTGAAAATGTATGTGCAGCGTGTGGAATGAATAGACCCCTCTGATTAGATTCAGATCAGAGAAGAATCTATCTTTTTGCCAGATTAGGCAGCAATCTAAAACTTAGTGGTACCAGTGCCTTAGCAATAGGGGATGCAGAGGTTGCGACCACACCGGGGCCCTTGGGCTAGAAGGGACCACTAAAGGCCCTCCTTCATTCTTTTGATTAGTGTTTTATTGGTGCTATGCTGATAATGAACACCTCTATGTGTGCATTGAATAGTAGTAATCCTTTGCAAGGTATTTTCTTATTCTGATTATGCTTCTCTGACACAGCAGCTGTCCTTGGTAGGTTTTATGGCTCCATATCAATAGAGTGCTTGGGGCCCCATGTAAAACTCGCATTGGGGCCCCAAGCTCCTTAGTTACGCCACTGAGTGGTACACAAGTTTTGGAGTTAATGGTATCAAAAAATATCTTTCCAGCCCGCTGTAAATATTTTAAAGGACATGAACTCTCAAACAGTAATATTTTTAAACATGCAATCTGTACTTTGTAATGCTCTATGTAAATTACAGACTGCACAGGAATGCTCATCTTATGCTAGTTACACATGATGCGTTTTTTTTGTAGATTTTCCGTCCGATTCTCTGCTCGATTTTCCGCTCAATTCTTTTATCTTTTCTTATCAATTTCCTTTCACTTCTATGAGAAATCGACCAGGAAAACGATTGTTAATAATATCGGACATGTCGGAATTTATCTATCGAACCATCTATCTGCCGAAAAACGTATGGCATATACCTCGCATTATAACTACAGTAATCTAAAAACAATAGATAGATACAATTCTCACTTTGCTTAAAGGAAGGCTCAGCTGTGAATCTGGTTGTCTCAGATGATAATTTCATAGTTAACTCCTTAAACAGAAATAGTAACTTTGATAGTAATATATTTTTTATATTACTATGGAAAATAACAACAGTAATATTACATTTAACCTGCTGGGCGTTCTGATGGCCGCGGGAGGGTTTTTTTCGCCCGTTTTTTTTCTTTTTTACATCATGTAGCTAGCTTAGCACTAGCTACATGATTCTCCCCTTCCTGCTTCTTCCCTCCCATCCTTCTGATCGCCGCCGGCGATAACGCCCATAAGGAAATCCCGTTCTGAATGGGATTTCCTTGAGGGCTTCCCCCGTCGCCATGGCAACGAACGAAGTGATGTCATCGACGTCATGGACATTGTGACGTCACAGGGACTCCCGATCTACCCCAAAGCGCAGCCAGGCTGCGCACGTGGTCTGCGGGGGGGGGGGGGGGCCTGTTTCGCGTCGGGTAGCGGCGGATCGGCGGCGAGTGGCTTGCTGTGTTTTTTAATGAAAAATTATTCAAATCGGCCCAGTGGGGCCTGAGCGGTGCCCTCTAGCGTCTCTGGACGGGCTCAGCTCATCCAGAACGCTAGGGAGGTTAAAGAAGGCAGATGGGTCGCTACATATCTTTTTCCCTATATACTTTATATACTATAACATGAGAAAATAATCTTACCTGCAAAATTATCATTATTAAGTTGTCTAAGTGCCAGTCTAAATTCAAAGTTTCCAGCTTCTCTATACTAATTTTGAACAGAATCCAAATAACCTCAAATTCCTTGTAACCTTCATCATTGATATTTTTGGTTTGATTCACATATAATAAATCATCCACATATGCAAATATTTAACATTCCTCCTTTCTATCCATACTACCCTTAATGTCTACATCTTCCTGTATGTTTTTAATTAGGCATTCCATATTCTTATTAAAAGGAGGGTGATTGAGGACATCCCTGTCTAACCACATCAGAATCCCGTCTCCAAGATTGGGACAGTTTTTGTCTGCTCCCTTCCCCTACCTAAAAGGTTAGCATATCACCCCATCTTAACTAACACTCCTGTGTGTGATTCAGACACTTAAAGCGGAACTATAGATAGAAAATAAACACATTGTTTCACTTACCTGGGGCTTCCCCAAGCCCCCAGCAGCTGTCCTGTCCCGCGACAAATCTCTACGAGTCTCCATTCCCCCGCCGCTGCTTGGTCCCGTACCTCGACTTGTAAGTCGAGGCCAGCGCAGCCCTGCCAAGCGTATCCTTTCTTTGCGTTCCCCTCTGCAATAGCGGGGATAGCGAAGAAAGGATACGCGTGGCCAGAGCCGTGCAGTGGCCCGGCGGCGGAACCTAAAGTAGCTGGCCGCGGGAGAACGGAGGCCCGTTGAGGAGCGGCGCGGGACAGGACGGCTGCTGGGGGCTTGGGGAAGCCCCAGGTAAGTGAAACAATGTGTTTATTTTATATCTACAGTTCCGCTTTAAGCCAAAAAAACAGCACATCAACCAGGTAACTGGCATTGTTTAAAAGGACATACATCTTGTGCCCGTCATTTCCCACTCCACAACATGGAAGCTTTAATGCAGTGAATATATTAACCTGAGTCTGACTTGCTTTCCTAAATCCTGCTTGATGTTCTCTGAAGCTGCAAAGTTAATAAACCAGTTGTTGACCTCAAAAGGATAGGTGTCTGGAATAAGGAAGACCAAGCTGGGTTTCTGAGTTTTAGGGTAGACACACACTAGGCAGAAATGCTAGCATTGCGGAAAATGCTAGCATTAACGCACATAATGCAAGTCAATGGGACGCATAAAAAGTGCATATGTTTGCATTCTGCATTCTGCAATGTGTGTTTTTGTGCTGAACTTGCATACTGCATATTTTTCTAAAACTCTTTTATTTCATTAGTTTATTTTTTGCCTTGGGTGTCCTTTAAAAAAACACCCGAGGCGAAAATAAACTAATGAAATAAACAATTGTATCTATCTTCCTTCTCCTAAAATGACTTTTTACGATATTCCACAGTTTTATTGTATGTTTAAACTACTTTTTAAGTTTTAACTGTTTTATTGTTTTTGCTCAATGAAACATTCATTGAAGTATGCCAGAGCTAAAATTTATGAACCCTTTTTATCGCTTTCCTGCTCTCAGACGCCATTTTTGCTAGAAATGTGTTTTATAGTTGGAATTCCTTATCAGTGAGGGTCATTATGTAGTCACTTCCTGTCTGAGTCAGCCACTTACATATCTGATATTTAACTTTCAGGCAGAGAAAGCAAAAAAGCAACACAGAATCGTTATTTGTGTCCTAGGCACTGTACATACACATGTCTATCTCATCATGTCACATGTCACCTAGGGTATTTAAAGCAAACCTGGGAGATTCTTAGGTGAAAAATGTAGATACTTACTTCGGGCGAGGGAAGCCTCTATATCCTACAGAGGCTTTCATCCATCCCTTCATTTCAGTGCTGGGACCCCCAAACTTCCACGGAGCTCATCTACACTGCCAAGTGCACATGGCTCACTCCTGCGCAGTAGCACAGAGCCGCTGCTTAGGCTCGGCAGAAAAAGCTAAGCCTGTTCAGCTCCATGCCAGTGCACAAGCTGTCTGCGCCTGCGCAGTGGGGGCGAGCTGCATACAGAAGCCCTTGTTGATGAGCTTGTGGGAGTTTTGGTGCTGGAACAGTGAAGAAGAAAACGACGGGTGATCCAGAGACTTCCCTCTACAATGGTAAGTATCCAAATTAAGCTCTTTTTTTTCTATCAAGCTGTAAAGCTCAGCTATTTTTGGTAAATTCTTGGCACCATTGTGTCATTCCACCCTTCTGTCCAACTCTTTTCCCAAATCGTTTTTAAATTAAATTTTAACGTCTACATCAGTAAGGACAGTATTTGCACAGTACTTTGTATCTCTACCTTCTTTAGGTATTTGGTGTGTGTGTGTGTGTGCGTGTGCGTGCGTGCGTGTGTGTGATCTTTATTTAGCTTCTCTGTAATTCTATAATCCTTGGTATTGATCTAATGTCTATTTAAAAGAATTGTGTTCTGTGCACACTGTTTATTTTCTTGTTGATGTAAATTACTATAATCATTAACAAAAGCTTCCCCAAGATCTTTGTTTCTTAGCTGTAAGATTACCCTCATTATTCTTCAATTTCTCTATTTTGTCTTTGTAAAGATCTCACTAGTATTTAGCCCGACCTGTTACTGCCAAGTATATGCTCTCTATTCACAACCCTATTAGAGTATTAAGTCTAATTTGACAATATTTAAGTTGCATAATATTTCCCAAGTAGAGTTTTGTTTATGTTTCCATTCCAATTTATGTATTCTATCAATACATTTAATTTGTTCTCACACCTCAACTTTTTCTGCCTTTTCTTTTGCTGAGCAATGATACCTCATAACATTTAAATGTTTGCTATAGTAACAACACTATATTTTTTAATCGTTTCCTTGAAGGACATCTATCAATTAAAGCAACTTTTTTTAAAATGCTGTATGTTAGGGCACACATTTTAAAAGCACTAGGAGCAGTTTCTTTCCTCACACAGCTCTGCCTCTCCGCCGTAAAATCATCCCCATGCCTCCATATACAAACAATGTTGGCTCTGCAGGACAGACCATGTTCCTGCATGGGGTGGGGGTGGGGGTTGCTATCACCTAGCTTAAAGAATCTTATCCTAGGTACACACAATGCAATTTTCTGACAGATTTACTGTGAGATTGACTGTTTCCAACATGTTAGATCAATTTTCTGATCTATTTTCCATTCACTTCTATGGAAAATCATTTGGAAAATTAATCTGAATTAGATCGGACATGTTGGAAATAGTCAATGTGATAGTAAATCTGTCAGAAAATTGCATTGCATTTATCTAGCATTTTTCAGGTGGTATAAGGGGTTAACTTTCCAACAATGGCCTCGATTCATAAACTATTACCGCATGCGTTATCGCCAAAGCGGTAAATTACCGCATGGTATGTTGTTGATAGTGGATTCATAAAATTTTACGCCTGTTTTTACGCATGTTTTACCGCATGCGGTAATAGTGCGGTAATGAAAACGTTGTTTGTGTCGGTAAACTGAATAAAGTTAATTCATGAAAATAAGGGGGAGTAAGGAAGCGATAAATAACTAGAGATGTGGCGAACGGTTCCCGAACCGTTCGCCGGCGAACATCTCTAAATCCATGGGCCTCTTACTACTTCCGGGTCGCAATGACCCGGAGTAGTACGCCTGCGCTGCCCGGCGGAGCGCGTCCTAGATCGCGCTCCCGTTGCCAGGCACTCTCTGCGCAAGTGCATGACGTCATGAGTGACGTCACGCTCATGCGCAGAGAGTGCCCGGCAACAGGAGCGCGATGTAGGACGCGCTCCGCCGGGCAGCGCAGGCGTACTACTCCGGGTCATTGCGACCCGGAAGTAGTAAGAGGCCCAGAGAGGTTCGCCAGGCGAACTGTTTGGCCCAACACTATAAATAACGTGTTGTTATCACCAACAAAGACCTGGTGAGTTTGCTCTGCACAGTAGCATTTTAGGTGACAAATGGAGCCCTTTCAACTTAATGTTATGGAATTTTTAAGGATACAGAGGAGGAAGGGTGGTTGTAATATCACCCAGGGTTTTAGAAATCGTACAGAGTTAAACAATTTATAAGAATAATTATAATAATATAAATGTAAATATATATATATATATATATATATATATATATATATATATATATATATATATGTATATATATATATATATATATATATATATATATATATATATATATTATACATAAAATATAATAATAATTGACAACTTATAAAAAATAAGTCACGTGTGTCCAAAACTGCGCACTTCTACCCAGCATGCACCTTGTCATTAGGAAGTCAGCGGCAAACTACCGCATTCAGCAAATTATACTGACAGCTTTCCGCACCACACCGCACACTTACCACACACTTACCGCACACTATCGCAATCACCTCGCACTTGGACTTTTTTTTTTATGAATTCACTGCAAAAACCCTAATTTACCGATAGCGGTAATTTCACGCCCTTTTCTGAACTACCGCACTCACTTTTATGAATCGAGGCCAATGTGTGTTTATTGTCTTCACTTATCTGACTGTTCAGAAAGGCATTATCAGTATATCTTTATCAAAGTGTACCCCCTCCCAGCATGGACAGCACTGAGCAGCCAGATATTTGTTGCATGCTGCAGAGCCAGATGTGTAACATCACAAGAAGTCAGTCAGGAGTGGTGTATACATATATCTCTGACTGCTAGTTATATTACAGCACATCGAGCTACCTGTTACCTCCTCTGATCAGCTTTTCTTCTCAGACTTTTCTCCTCAGACTCTCCTGCATGCTGTGCCTGTGAGGAGATCACAGTGAAGTATTTGTAAACGGTGTTAGGAGTGAAAACATATTTTAAAGCAGACAGAGAGAACTGGGGGAATAAATAAAGTGCCCCTAGCACTAGTGGTAATGAGAACTCAAATATAGAGCATTTAAAAAAATGACTTTTTTAACGATAATTGTCCTTTAATGTCTTTAATTAGCGTCTCATCCTTGACCAATCTATTTTCAGCTCTTGACACCCTTCTCTTCCCACTGTAATTAATCAATCAATCAATCACCAATATGGACAAAATGTTTTTTAAAGGTTATAATACTATTCTTAAAGAGGAACTTTACTGATTGTAAATCAATTATTAAAATTGCTTAAGGTTTACAATATTAATTTATAAATTATTTAGTCAATGTTTGTCCATTGTAAAAACTTTCCTCACCCTAATATACATTCTTAAATGTATCACAGCTGGTGACATCTTTACTACTGGGAAGGTGCATTGCTGCAGATTCTTACTTTGGCTGTGTGTGAGAAGAAACAATACCTGGTCTCACAAGGTGCTCTGAGGCAAAACGCTGTGTGACCTCCTAGCCTAGGCTAAGCATTTCTGGGAGGGCGGGGCTACATACAAATATACAGATATAGGAAGTGTTTCTGTTTCTGAAACCAGGATAATCGATGTAAAATTGAGTACCTTGGATAATGTATTACATTCTACTGTATGCTGCTCTTTAACTGTAATTACATCCTGGCGTAAAAATGATTAGGGGTGGTCAATGGGATTCAAATAATTGTGAGTTGATACAGCGTTATGCAAATTTTGTATGCAAATGTATGCAGCTTTAACATGAACCAAATAAATCCTGCTGAGGTAAATTTCATTTGATCCATTTCATCCATTAAAGCTGCACACATTTGCATATAAAATGTGCATAATCATGCATCAACTCAAAATTATTTGCATCTCATTGACCATCCTTAAAAATCATGAACACTAACATTACAGCCCTTTGCATGTATACTTAATATTCTTCACACACATCCATCAGAGCATGGCTTCCTAATCTGCCCCTGTAGTCTAATAACAGAGGGCATTGATTGGTGCATTGTGCTTTCCTTTTTGTGTTTTCCAACACTTCATTAAAGGAGACATTTAGATGCTTTGCCCACTAAATATAACCCTGCCCCTAGCAAAGCTTTTGTTTTAGTACCTCAGGTATTTTAAATATAGTTACTAAAATGTTTAGGAAAGGGGGTCGCTAGATCTGTAAGCATCTTCCTTAACCACTTAAGGACTGTAGGCTTACACCCCCTAGTGACCAGGCTATTTTTTACAATTTTGGCCACTTCAGCTTTAAGGGCTGCAGGGCCGTACAACTCAACACACAAGTGACATCCCCCCCCCCCCCCGCCCTTTTCTGCCCACCAACAGAGCGATCCACGCCAGCATGTTTGTGTACTTTTTTTTCTTTTTTTCTTTGAGTTTTATTTTGAAATAAATTTGACTATTCTTTTTTTCTTTTTTTTATTCACGGCCCTCTCTCCCCCGCCAGCCAATCACCGGGATTGGCTGTCATTGGCATCAAATCCCCCAATGGGCGTGATGCGGTCATTAGGAGGTTAATAGGACGCTAGAAGCAGCACACCAGTCTACAGTTAAATGTATGTGTTTATTCTGATTATGTATATATGCATTGTTGAACATAGATGCACAATAGCTCAATGTTTTGTTTCCAGTTAGTAATAGACATTTATGGGTATGACACATCTCTGGATTTTTTGTAACGTAAGCAATGTTTATTTCTACCTTAGAGACGGTTCGCCATTTTTGTTTGTCCTATATTTGTAGCATTGGTGGTTTAGGCTCCATAATGAATATACCCTATCTGAACTGAATAAGTTATTACAACATAGAATTTTTACAGGCCCTGGAAAATTAAGTGTACATTTCTTGTTTGGACTGAAGAATAAACATCGTTCTGGACACACCACTAAGTTTGCATGCCAAAGAGAAACCTTGTCAAAGCAATGTTTTTATGTGTTAGAAATGTGATTGAATAAAATAATTAGACATTCTGCAGGGTATTAGAGGATATAAAAGAAATTAATTGTAATACCTATTGTTATGGAAACTGAAAAACATTTACAAACATTACAGTAAAATAGAAAGTTTTGAGTGCATTGATTTCGTTTCATGGACATATAGATATATTTATAGGTAAATATGAACCAATATGCCTCCAACATTATCTAAAGAGGAACTATACTGAATATAACTTAATGAATATGATTGCTTATATTTTACAAATATATTACAATATTAATTTATAAATGATTTAGTCAATCTTTGCCCATTGTAAAATCTTACCTTACCCCGATTTATATTTTTTATTTCATCTGTGATGCCGGTATCTTTACTGCTGTCAAGGTGTGTCACTGTGAGATGTCATGTGATCCTCTGTAGTGCTCTGGGGCAAAAGGCTGTGTAACATCATAGCCTAGGCTACACATCACTGGGAGGGTGGGTTTACATACCAATATACAGCAATGTATGGATTTAAGAAGTGTATTTGATTGTAAAACCAGAATAATTCATGTAAAAATAGGAATCCTGAATAATGTTTCACATTCAGCTATATCAGTCGTTATAGGTTCTCTTTAAGTAGTTGAAGCTATGGGAGCACATAGTGTTTTGTAGAGTTGGGCCGAACGGTTCGCCGGCGAACGTGGTTCGCGCGAACGTAGGTGGTTCGCGTGCGGGTACCGCACGCGAACCTTTTGCGGAAGAAGTTCGGTTCGCCCCATAATGCACTGAGGGTCAACTTTGACCCTCTACATCACAGTCAGCAGGCCCAGTGTTGCCAATTAGGCTACACTAGCCCCTGGAGCCCCCCCTTATATAAGGCAGGCAGCGGCGGCCATTACGGCCACTCGTGTGCCTGCATTAGTGAGAGTAGGGCGAGCTGCTGCAGTCTCTCATATAGGGAAAGATTAGTTAGGCTTAACTTCTTCCTGGCTGCATACCTGTTCTGTTCAGTGAGCCCTCAGCCCACTGCATACCTGTACTGTGATCCTGCCACTGCATACCTGTTCAGTGATCCTGCCACTGCATACCTGTTCAGTGATCCTGCCACTGCATACCTGTTCTGTTCAGTGAGCCCTCAGCCCACTGCATACCTGTACTGTGATCCTGCCACTCCATACCTGTTCAGTGATCCTGCCACTGCATACCTGTTCTGTTCAGTGAGCCCTCAGCCCACTGCATACCTGTACTGTGATCCTGCCACTGCATACCTGTTCAGTGATCCTGCCACTGCATACCTGTTCAGTGATCCTGCCACTGCATACCTGCTCTGTTCAGTGAGCCCTCAGCCCACTGCATACCTGTACTGTGATCCTGCCACTCCATACCTGTTCAGTGATCCTGCCACTGCATACCTGTTCTGTTCAGTGAGCCCTCAGCCCACTGCATACCTGTACTGTGATCCTGCCACTCCATACCTGTTCAGTGATCCTGCCACTGCATACCTGTTCTGTTCAGTGAGCCCTCAGCCCACTGCATACCTGTACTGTGATCCTGCCACTGCATACCTGTTCTGTTCAGTGGACCCGCCACTGTATACCTGTTCTGTGAACCCGCCACTGTATACCTGTTCTGTTCAGTGGACCCGCCACTGTATACCTGTTCGGTTCAGTGGACCCGCCACTGTATACCTGTTCTGTTCAGTGGACCCGCCACTGTATACCTGTTCTGTTCAGTGGACCCGCCACTGTATACCTGTTCAGTGAACCCGCCACTGCATACCTGTTGTGTTCAGTGAACCTGCCACTGCATACCTGTTGTGTTCAGTGAACCTGCCACTGCATACCTGTTCTGTGAACCCGCCACTGTATACCTGTTCTGTTCAGTGGACCCACCACTGTATACCTGTTCAGTGAACCCGCCACTGTATACCTGTTCTGTTCAGTGGACCCGCCACTGTATACCTGTTTAGTGAACACGCCACTGCATACCTATTGTGTTCAGTGATCCTGCCACTGCATACCTGTTCTGTGGACCCGCCACTGTATACCTGTTCTGTTCAGTGGACCCGCCACTGTATACCTGTTTAGTGAACACGCCACTGCATACCTATTGTGTTCAGTGATCCTGCCACTGCATACCTGTTCTGTGGACCCGCCACTGTATACCTGTTCTGTTCAGTGGACCCGCCACTGTATACCTGTTTAGTGAACACGCCACTGCATACCTATTGTGTTCAGTGATCCTGCCACTGCATACCTGTTCTGTGGACCCGCCACTGTATACCTGTTCTGTTCAGTGGACCCGCCACTGTATACCTGTTCTGTTCAGTGGACCCGCCACTGTATACCTGTTCTGTTCAGTGGACCCGCCACTGTATACCTGTTCTGTGAACCCGCCACTGTATACCTGTTCTGTTCAGTGGACCCGCCACTGTATACCTGTTTAGTGAACACGCCACTGCATACCTATTGTGTTCAGTGATCCTGCCACTGCATACCTGTTCTGTGGACCCGCCACTGTATACCTGTTCTGTTCAGTGGACCCGCCACTGTATACCTGTTTAGTGAACACGCCACTGCATACCTATTGTGTTCAGTGATCCTGCCACTGCATACCTGTTCTGTGGACCCGCCACTGTATACCTGTTCTGTTCAGTGGACCCGCCACTGTATACCTGTTCTGTTCAGTGGACCCGCCACTGTATACCTGTTCTGTTCAGTGGACCCGCCACTGTATACCTGTTCTGTTCAGTGGACCCGCCACTGTATACCTGTTCTGTTCAGTGGACCCGCCACTGTATACCTGTTCTGTTCAGTGGACCCGCCACTGTATACCTGTTCTGTGAACCCGCCACTGTATACCTGTTCTGTTCAGTGGACCCGCCACTGTATACCTGTTTAGTGAACACTGACACACATACCCTGCATGGCACATGTCATGAATCTAGTGGTTCAAAGATTTGTGGCAAAGTACCCTGGCTTAGCGGATGTCCTGAAGCAGGCCAGGAATGGCATCATGGCATCATGCTAGTACGCATGCGCCCCTTTTTCATCGCGCATTGACAATATGCAATCCATATACGCCATTACGCGTCAAAATACGCATGTACGCATACGAAATCCTTGACCGCCATTAATAATAATCCATAATCCAAACATTTGCATAGCGCTTTTTTCCCGTCAGACTCAAAGCACTCAATAGCTGCAGCCACAGGGACGCGCTCGAGAGGCCACCCTGCATTGTTGGGGAGTCTTGCCTTGAATTCCTTATTGGATGGGTACTTGACTTGGCCGGGATTTGAACCCTGGTCTCCCATGTCAAAGGCAGCACCCTTAGCCAGTACACTATCCAGCCACTGCCATTACGCATCAAAATACGCATGTACACATGCGTAATGACGTAACTAAGTGCCCGCCCCACATTCCAATTAGCTAAGGGGAGGAGTTCAACACTATATAAACAGCAGTTCAGTACTACTTGGCCACTGAGGCGCCAGGTGCTATCTGGACATACTGCTGGTAAGTGAATCTTGTTTGATGCTTGTTCATTATGTGTCTTCTATAAATTACTCTGCATGTCTTTCTTAAATACCCAATGTACTATTGCCAGCCCTGAACTCCTTTGCACTATTTCATATAGGCTAACCGCTCCCAATACACATATGTATGGGTAAAAAATATATATATATGAATTATGATACTGTTTACTGTATGTTATGAAAGTATCTCGCCACATGCTTGAGATTAACGTTTGATTATGTTTATGATTATGTTTATGAATATTAATGCTATGATGTAATACTTAAAATTACCACTATCTTTCTTCCCCCTAAAACAAACCCCCCCCACCCTTCTTCCCCTTCCCCCCTCTTCCCCCCCCCTCCCATTTCCCATCTCCAATTCTTTCCCCATTCCCCCCCCCCCCCCGGCCCTCCGTCCTCTTTCCCCCCCCCCTCTCCCGCCCCCCCTCCACCCCCAAAATACAATAATTAGCCACCTCTTCCCGTTAATTTAAATCACACCAGTGAATTCCATCATACAAATATTTATGTTTATTGATATGCAGTCTGTTCAGGATTTGTACAAATGTGTTGCCTCTTACCCCCAGTTGTGTGCTCCTTCCTGTAATTGCCTGATGAAGCAGGTTTGACCTGCGAAACGCGTTGCAACCTTATTTGGAGTATACCAATAAATGTCCCTTTTGTGAATACACAGTTGTTGTGTCTGCTTGTGGGAGGTGAGTCCACCACTGCCTCCTAAGCAATAATTTTAAAACTTTTAAATATTGTTTTTATCCTTTTGGCGCCTCTGTTCTCTACCATAATACTGATTGTATCCACCTTTGGTGGAGGGGGATACCCCTTCTTGTTTTTCAAGCCTACAGAGAGCGACTTCTTATTCCTGAGTGAGGACAGGCTAATCTCCTCACCTGCCTACACAGTGGTTGCCTGGAGGTAACCCTGGTTTGTGAGTATACAATTTATACTCTTTCTAATTATCCAATTACCTTGACATACTACACCATATCGGGCTCTCGGTTCTCTCTTCTTTATATTAAAGCGGAATATAACCCTGCATTTCAAGTTTGCTGTAAAACATTATTTACAGCATATTATATGCAAAAAGCATTTTTTTTTTACTAGACCAGCATTGGAAGGGTTAAACACAGAGGTTTCAAGTTCTGTGGAGAGATATGCAGAAGTTCAGAGTGTTACATTCTATTTAGTTAAATGTATCTATTGAGAAATGTTACACACTCTTTGGCTGTCTTCCAGCTCCTTCTCAGTCAGAGAGAGCAGTCACATTCAACACTTAGATACATTTATGTAAACAAAATGTATCTATTTCAGCTTCGGGATCTCCAGGAACTTTAAAGCTCTGTGTAACCCTTCCAATGCTGGTCTAGTAAAAAAAAAATGCTGGTTGCATATAATATACTGTAAATAATGTTTTAGAGCAAAGTTGAAATGCAGAGTTATATTCCGCTTTAAAGTTTTAGGCACTGATTAATGGCCCGAGGAAGTGGGCTGTTTTTTTCATAGCTTATTGTGTCATCCTCGAGGTAAGCCATCTCTATTTCCTTTTTTCATGGATTTTTAAAACTGCATATGTAACCTTGTGCATGTGTGTCACTGCAATGGACACTCACACCTAGGGCTAAATATGCAATAACTTTTTGTGTGAAGTGCTGCTGTTAAGGGAGCCTGCAGGTGCCACCAGGGGGAGCCCATGAGCAGGAAACAAGCGAGAGAAGCTGGGCATGTGCAGGGGGGAAATGGCAGTTTTGTTTTGGCAGTTGAAGGCTAGTGAGAGGGAGGAGCCTAGGAAGATGTGGGGACTGAGTTGATGATGCAGCAAGAAATGAGCTTGATGTGTGATGATATGGAGGAGAGACACAAAAAGAGAGCAGCGATTTGTGAGACAGACTGAGCAAGGCACAGCCACAGGCAAGGGAGCACAGCCACAGATAAGAGAGCACAACTTACAACTAAATCAAGGAAGAAAAAGAGAGTTGCAGTTGCAGACATTACAGGAGAGGAGAGCGACCACTCACAACTACAGGCTAATAAAGAGCAGCAATACTGGAGAGATAAGCCAGAAGAAAAATAGTGAGGAATAAAAAGGAAAAGACCAGATAAGTAAAAATTACCTGTGACCGAGTGAGGTAATAGAAAACAGCAGAGACACGACAGGGACACAGAGACAGCAGCACAGCAATGCATACAAGAGTGAGACAGAGAAACAAGTGACAGGATTACAGAAAAAGAGTGAAGACTGCAGTGCAGTGTCTGGAGAGATTGTGTGACAGCAGCTGGCAGACAAGCTACAGAGGAAACAGTAGTGAAGAAACCTTAAAAAGACAGCGGTGAAGAGGTGGCAGAATGCAGAGTGTTGTGTGAGGAAAATTCTTGCACGTTAATTCTAATAAACTGTATCACATATTTGTTTCTTGAACTAGGTCTGATACTAGCAGGCTGAAGATAAATAATAGGCCTACCTATACTCATTCTGCTGAAAGAGAAGCTTATGAATGTGTTTTGTCTCTGAACTTTTTATACTATGATTTAATACAAATATTTCTTAAAAAGAACTTGATTGGTGTCTGGAGGATTTCTTTACAGTTCAAGCATTCTGGAGGTGTTACATTTGTTATCATATCTGGGCACTTCTTTTCCCCCTACCCCTTTTTCATGAGGGAGCAACTGAACCCAGAGAGAGTGTGGACTACCTGAGTGGAGACAGGCCTTCTCCACATGCTATATTGATTGCTTGCCTATATGTCAACCCAAGTGAGGTGAGATACCTAGTGAGTATTTTTTCATTCAATGTTCAATACCCGCCACAGTATGTTCTACACCATTTGGGCTCCCTTTGTCTCTGTTTTTTTTCCAAGGTGCTGTTACATCTAATCTCTGGAGTTGTGTGTTTGTGTTGCTTGGGTTAGCTATGGCCCAGCACAGGTTCCCAAAGCAGTGACTATGGTTTAGATTTTTTAGCTATATGTAATATATATAATATTAAAATTAAACATTTCCTGTTTTAGTGGGGGCTTGACCAGGTAATATTTTGTAACAGAGTTCTGTTTTGAAATTTTAGTATTGCACTCCAGAGCTATAAAACATTCCAAGAACATTCTGAACTGGGTGACTGATGCTTAGACCTTCTATTTTTCTATCACAATTTAAAGAACCTATTCAGTCTAAATTAAACATTCAATGTCTTCTCATATAAGGCTAAAATTACCTGCTGGGTCTTTTTCTTTTGAATCACCCATGGAGCCCCATGTCCACCGCCTTCCAGTGCATAGGCCCACCCCCTTGCAGCAAGCAAAACACCATGGAGTTCTCTCTACCCAAGACAGAGAAAGCGCCAAGGCCCTTAAATGCAAGGAGGCGGGGCTACGTGTCAGAAGCCAGCAGACACGGGGCTCCAGAAATGATTCTGAAAAAAAAGTTGCAGCAGGTAATTACCACTTTATATGACAAGACAATCTATTTAATGTATAATTTAGACTGATTTGGCTCTTTAAGTGCATTGTCGCGAAGCTAGGCCTTTCTGGTACTTACAAACATTGGCAGTCAGTTCAGAAAGTACAGTCTAAATCAGGGGTGTCAAACTCAAATACAAAGTGGGCCGAAATTGTACACTGGGACCCAGTAGCAAGCCAACCTCAATGTCTACTGTCCACCTTTCTCCCTTATAAAGTTCCCAGGTTGCTCCCCTCCCTCCCCTATACAGTTCCCTGGTGTCTAGTGCTTTCCCCCTGCCTCCCCCATATGGCTTCCCTGGTCTTCTAGGGCTTCATTTCTAATACAGCTTCCCTGGTGGTCTAGAGTGGGCCAAACATAATGCAAAGTGGGGAAACCACTAGAGGGCCAAATTTAATGGCTCTGAGGGCCAGATTTGGCACACGGGCTGGAGTTTGACATGTATGGTCTAAATGAATGCCACAATTTAATTTGTGATATTTAATAACTTCTCTTAATATATTTTTAGCTCTAAAGTTAATACATAGGTAATTAAAAAAGAAAAATCTATGCTACGCATTATTAAACTTAAAGTGTCTATTTTGATATTTGACTGGCCCCTTAGTGGTAAACATTATATTCCTGTACCTCCAGGCAGGCCTATGAAAGCATGCATAGTGAATTCATGGGTAAAGTGCTGCAATCTATAGAGGAAAACATTCCTCCTCCTACACTGGGCCTGCGGTGCCTTCCTCCTGTTTTTCAAATCCATGCTAGAAGTCTTAAAACAAAATAAGTGTGTCTACATAGCAGAAGATGTAAATCTGAGAATTGCTTCTTTAGCAGTAAATTCCTAACATACAGTTTCCATTAAATGACCTAAGTCTGAAAGGAATGCTCCAAAAAATTAACTATTGCCGTGCCATTCCATGTTACGACTTTTCTATGATTACAAGAGGAATATGCCCTTAAGTCAAAGAAAACACACACTGCTTTGAGAGGTGTACAGTCATCACACTTTACAATTTTAATATGTGCAGCAGATGTGAAAAGGGCAGATAGTTCAACTCAGGACCTCAATGGCTCTGAAGCAGTATTTGCAAAATAAAGTTCTTTGTGCGTTAGTAAAATAAACAGGTTTTAGAACATAACAGACAGATTGATACAGTTGGTATAGAAAATAATCGCCTCATCAGAACATTCACATCTTGTTATTTTGCAGCCTAAAATTAAGACGCCCACATGAAAAAAAAATCAGCTGTATTTACTAAATGCAAAATCATGCAAAACCTATAATAGAAAAAAATCTGACGAATCAAGTGAAAATAAAATAATTGCAATGAATAAATGATCACCAAAATTAACCCCCCCCCCCCCCCTCCCCCTTTCCTTCAAAACAAAACACATGTGGAAAATTCTGAGTCTAGATGGGGAAAAGTCTTGTTGTCAGATGAAAACAAAACCAAACTATATGGCCCCCTGCTCCAAATCATGCAGAACTCCAATACAACAGTGACATTGCTACAATTCATGGGTCCCACAGCAATACTTTGATAGGGGTCCGGCCAATGTTCACACCCCTTCCCTTGCCTTCACTCCCCTTGGTGCCCTTAACAGTATGGGGACCCATCTTACAAGGGTCATAAAACAACAGTGGTCACCATATTTTCACCCATAACAAGTGGAGCCACAAAAACACCTGATCTGGAGGATGGTCCCCTGTATCAGATGTAGGGAAGATTGGTAGTTGCCCCCCCCCCCCACACAGCTTTGGTCCCCCCTGCAGTCACCGGGGTTGCTCCCCTATAGTTACGTCCCTTCAATTTACTATTCAAAGTACACCATGTACCTTCAGTAAAGCATGGAGGTGTTAGTATCCCGTTGTGAGGGGTGTTTTTTTGCAGCAGGGACTAGGACACTTGTCAGGAGAAAAGGAAAATGGATGGGGCAAATTACCATCAAACTCGTGAAGAAATCCTGCTGCTCTCCGGCAGAACGTTTTCAAGAGGAAGATAGATTGTGGAGAAATATCCCAAAAGACCAGTGGGGTGATGATTTATTCATTTCAATGATTTCATTTTTTTTTTTTTAGTTTTTTATTATTAATTCTGAACTGTGGCTATTATATCTTTTATCTACTTTTATAAGTTGCATAGGGTCTCCAAAGCTACAAAATTAGAATATATAGAAGGGGTTTAGCCTCTATTCACACCTGCTAAGTACTAATTAGAGACTTTGATCTGGCTAAACAAACACAGAATGCAGAGCAGTGGATTTCTTCAGCAACTCTATGTGGAATAAAAACTGTGCTGTGCAAAAGTTTTGGTCCACTTTTTAATCTCCTGTAGAGTTCCATCCTGCATACTGTATACATCATACAGGATAGGAGACTAAGGAACACTTTAAGGGGTTTTTTTTACGCATGGAAATGATGGCCTATCTAAAACATGAAACATAACTAATATTGATACTCAAATCCATCTGTGGTTAAAGACAGACTTGTTGGCACGGCACAAAGACCATCGACCTGCATTTTTGATGGAATGAATGCAGCAGGCCAATATAGATGAGTAGCTAGCCGGGTTATATCAATCCATTTTTATGTGTTCATTTAGTGTTTTTGTATTTATACAACAAATAATCCTGACAGGTATGATGGTTGTTTTGGGCAGTGGAAATTCAGAGTAACGGCATGCGCCCCTTTCAAAGTGGCAGAGGGCCCTGCAGTGAACCACAACTCATCTGTATAAGGCCTCTTGCACACTGCAAGCAATTCAGATTCAGATTCCGCTTTTTAATCAGTTTTTACCTCGGATTCAGATTCAGATTTGCAGTGTGCAAGGAGCAAACTGCAAATCTGAATCTGAATCGGAAGTAAAAACAGATTAAAAAGCGGAATCTGAATCTGAATCGCTTGCAGTGTGCAAGAGGCCTTATACAGATATAGTGCTGCACCTCCTGGGTGAGGACCCATTAACACTAAAAGGAGTGCTCACTGCTCAGCATTTCCCAATCCTGGGCACTGACTGGGCTCTCCCTTTACTATACTAGGCCCATTCACACTGTAGCAATGTGTGATGAGACACTGTGTAATATTTGTGCCCAGGCCCAATTCTGAGCAGTGGAGACAGGAAAACCCATTCACTTCTATTGAATGGAACTGCACAGTTTTTCCACTAAGTTTTCTCCCAGGAGTTATTCTCAGACCTATCAATAAAAAATAAAATGTGAAGCAAAGCCCTCAGCAAGTACGTATACTGTATTCAATGTAAGTTTGATTTTTTTAAACTATTTTTTTGGTATTTTTTCAATTGTTACTTTCTAGAAAAATTATCTTCTCAGGGGAAAGGTTAATTGCATATGGGCCATAATATATAGCATATAGATTTTCTCTGTTAATGATCTCTAAATTATGAATCATGTATCGCCACAGAAATAATGTAAGGACACATCTTTTGATCAAGGAAACCTAGATGCCCTTAGTTGCACTTGTATTGTTTTGGAATAATAATACACTACATTTTCCTTGGAACTTAAACTTAAGACAGTGACAAATATATTCCTCTGACTATACAAACAGTAGAATCCTTCACAAGCATCACTCTGTAAGCAAAGCCTGCCGTCTGCCCATAAAATACTATTGTGTCTGGTATGGTCATCCACCAGATAGTTGAGAGAGGGAAAGAATAGAACAGATCTAAATTAACAACTTCATGGCCACAATTCACAAAGGTCATCCATGTAATAATAAGGCAAGTGAAAACTTATCACCACACATCGATCGGTATTTTAAGTGTTAATTCACTAAAGAAGCTTGCCTTAGTAACATATTGTGAGAAGCTTTCACAGCGAGAGTGTTGTCTTATCATTCCAGTCCTTAAGTTATCACCTCTGTAGTTAGTTATTCTCACATGCAGTAGATAGGGAGGTGAGGAGCACACCCAGGCAGGATGTAGACAAGACAAATAACATGTATATTGCGCTTTTCACCTGGCGGACTCAAAGCGCCAGAGCTGCAGCCACTAGGACGCACTCTATAGGCAGTAGCAGTGTTAGGGAGACTTGCCCAAGGTCTCCTACTGAATAGGTGCTGGCTTACTGAACAGGCAGAGCCAAGATTCAAACCCTGGACTCCTGTATCAGAGGCAGAGCCTCAGAGCGAGGTGACTCCATCCCTCCTCATTGTAATACTAACTCCGGCCACTGGTGATGCGTTGTGAAGGACATCCCTAGTTATTATATCATAAATCGTCACACCACACTGGCGGGCTACACTGTATACTGACTGAGCACATTTCTTTAATCTATCTGCTCTTTTTGAATACGATCCCCTAAAAAGCTGGCTGTAATGTGTAGTCTTGCTGCTCAAATCCTCTTGCTATTTTAAAATAAGCTTCAGAGATGTTTGGGTGGATAAAACCCCTGAAGCAACCACCCTCTTGTTGCCCTATACCTGTTCCTTTACCTATTACTTAGCTATATATTTCTGGGGCAGTGTCATTTCTGGGGCAGTGTCATTCAACAGCCTATGAAGCCTGGCTGAATCGATTCCCGGATTTATGTTTGTTTTGTGGTTTTTTTTATGTATTCCTTAATTCCTCTCTTCCTTCTCTTGTTCATTTTTTCTCTCTCCTTACTCTATTTTGTTTTTCAGGTTTTTTTTTTTTTTTTTTTTAGAAAAACAGGCAAATAATGATTAAAAATGTACTCCCAACAGGAAGGTTGAAGCCAAGCTATAAAGTTACAGCAATTACAGCTGCCAATGTTTGCAAAATATAAAGTGTTGTAAAATGGTGACATGCATTAAAAATTAAAGTGGTGGAAACAGTGTTTATGAAAGTGGTTTATTTTCCATGTTCATGCGTTTTTGAGTAACTACTTCTGTTTTTAATTGTTTGAATTGGTAGCTGCTGTTTTTTTGGTTTTGTTTTTTTAAAGTCTGGCTGTGAATACTACTGTTTTCTTGTTGCGGACTGTAGCATTGGGCAATGTCTGTAAAATCATAGCTGGCTACAGAATGACCTTTTGATATGGAATTTTAATATCACATTACAAAAATATTTCTGCATCCTACATGCAATATCACTTATTAATAAAAAATGGTTATACAGGTAGTCCCCAGTTAACGAACGAGATAGGGACTGTAGGTTCATTCTTAACCTGAATCTGTTCTTAAGTCAAAACATTGTGCCATCTCTGCCCCTGTACCTCCTCTGTGCCCCCCTGTGCCTCCAGTGTCTCCCTCTGTGTCACCTCTGCCCGCTGTAACTGCTTTTTTTGCCCATTTTTTCTTTTTTTCAAATCGATTTTCTCAAAAACTTTAAGTCCAGATTAAAAAAAATGTTTTAGTTGTTCGCATGGAAACACAGAATCCATGCCATTTGTATAGGCGGGTCGTTTGTAAGTCGGGCGTTCGTAAGTTGGGGACTACCTGTACTTCAATTGAGAATGGGTCACAGGCCACCTTTATATACAAAAGGACTTTATTAATACAAAACTTCAGACATCATCTGGACATCATCATCAGCATCTGGGCCTTGACTGGCCTCGCTCTATTCCATCCTAAAGCTGCAGACAGCCCAGAGCAGCCTAGCTTGCAGTTTAACATCTGAAGGAGGGAGAGGGCTGTGTGAGGATTGTGTAGTGAGAGCACCCAGTGCACTGGTTCATTAAGCAACTAACTTTTTGCGCTTTGGCTTACTAATACTAACTTCCAGTTGGCTAGCATATTGCCTTTGACTGCTCAGTAGTATCTGAGGAACTGTTTTTTTGGCTTGCTGTGATGCATAAACTGTTTCTTAAAGGGGCCCCCACCGATTTATTTTTGTGGCACATGTATGACTGCGCGGACAAATGCTGGTGTGCTTATTATTGATGCATCATCATCATTGTCTTATGGCTATATTATCCGCTTCCTTGTTTTTAACAAGTGAATTTGTGTTGTTATGTCCCATTTACATTTAGTACGTTGGATTTATGATGTCTGAAGTTTTGTATTAATAAATTCCTTTTGTATATCAAGGTGGACTGTGACCCATTCACACTGCTTTTATATTTTTGGGGTAATTAAAGTGAACCTAAAGCCTACCAAAAAAAATTAGATTAACTCACCTGGGGCTTCCCTCAGCCCCCTGCAGCCGATCGGTGCCCTCGCAGCTCCGGCCCGATGCTTCTGGACCCACCGGCGACGACTTCGGGTTTCGCCGTCACCGGCCGACAGGCATGGGAACGCGAGTGATAGTTCGCGTTCCCAGCCTGTATATCGCCCCCTATGCTGCTATTGCGGCCAGGAGGTCGCAATAGCAGCATAGGGGGTGATATACAGGCTGGGAACGCGAACAATCACTCACGTTCCCATGCCTGTCGGCCGGTGACGGCCAAACCGGAAGAGTTCACCGGCGGGTCCTGGAGCGTCAGAGCGGGGCTGCGAGGGCACCGATCGGCTGCAGGGGGCTGAGGGAAGCCCCAGGTGAGTTAATCTCATTTTTTTTGGTAGGCATTAGGTTCACTTTAACATAGAGTTTGGCTCCGCCCATTATCCTTCTTTTTGGGCAAGTTAACTAAGGATTCAGGCATCTGACGTATCTTTGTTGTTGTTTAATTTCTTGATACTTACATTGAGGCCTAGAGTTTATAGTAGGAAAAGAAGAGTCCATACCACCCACTTTGGTGAAGGAAAAAGACAAGAGATACCTGAGGGTTCAGGTGCCAAGAGGGGTATAAATGCACACATTAAACAATAATTGTATGCATCCATCTTTAAAGTTTATATTTAATGTCCACATAGTTAAACTATTATCAATATAAATATACTATAAAATCTATAAAATAAGCTTCTTTCTTCTTTCTTCAGAAGCGCCACATAAAAGTCACATTCATATATTGTATACCCTTATATAATATCAAAAATCGCAATCTAGGGTGAAGTGGAGATCATCCTATAATGTAACCAGGAGAGGAAGAAGAATTAAATTTAAGGGAATCAAAATCATACTCATGAGACTGAGCAAAAGGTTGACTGCGGTAGAAAAATCAAGTATGGTAGTGTTGTGCGTTCCACGTAAGCGCCAGCTCCATCTTCCCCAGTGAATAGGTGAGCAACTGTGTGTACCGTGCAGTCAGTCTGATCTTCCGAAGGTTGTTAACAATGTTGTAGGTAGTTAATATTTTCTGGAATAAGTGGCAAAATAATCATCAAAGACATAAATATTGGTAATTACTTGACCTCACTTGAACCAAGAAAGCCACGTGGATTAACAGTGAGCCATGTTCTAGTGTAAGAGAAGAAAAAGACCAGTTGGAATTCTCCCTTAACAATTTTTCATTTCCGTTCCAATTATTTCCAATGCTGAAATGAATATTTGGCTGGATTGTAAATGTTAATTAAATGTAATCCAAAGACAAAATGTGATCTGAATATTGTGACATACATAGACGGATAGACGCTAAAGAAAATAACTGATTCTCTAAAAAGCAATTGAGTTCCAAACGAGCAGGTATAAATATTTTATCTGCCAATACTTTCCAGCAAGCCTTGCATACAAAGCAACTGTTGCTGGCATCCAATGAAAGGAAACTTGAACGCTATTTTTATATTTGACAGTCGGCTGTAAGGTACATCATTAAACATTAATGACAAAACATGAAATGTAAATATTTATTTCCCAAAGAAACAAAATAAATCATTAGCACGTCATTTCCAAGCCTAACACGGTAGGCAGAATTGACTTCCTAAGAATTGAGGGAGAGACACAACAAACTATTTTGTTTGTTTTGTTTTTTACTTCTTTTTTTATTATATTTATTTTCTTTATAAAAATTCTAAAAATAAGAATGACAGAGAAATAGCATGCCATTGCCATAGACTGCAAATTATTGCGAGGATATAAGTATTTGTAAGTGAGGAGCTTTGGGAGACGGGGCCGGGCCCGAGGCTGAAACGAAAGAGGCTCCAGCCTCAGAGCACACAACTCACTCAGCTATCATTCCCCTACTTTGTTTGAAGCAGATAGAAATAAGAAAAGGGGATACATGGCAGTGACTGCAAGCCAGATAACCAGAGATTAAGGTGTTGGGGGCCCTGGGGCAGTCCTTAGTCTAATAGTAATCAGTGTGTAACGGCTGGGGTGGGAGGGATGGCGGAGCGCACTTTGGTGTATCAGCCTTGGGTGCTGGATGCCCTTGTCCCGGCTCTGTTGGGAGAGATCAGCCAGAAGTATACTTACTACTTTTTTAATGCAAATACTGAGAGTGAGAGTGAAAACTTCTGCTTGGAGGGTGGCTGGCAGTGGGACGTCCCTACACAGAAACACCTGGTCGTCAAAGGATACCCAAGGCGAGGGTAAGAAGTTCAGTTTAACTTACCTGGGGCTTCTTCCAGCCCCTTGCAGTCTATCAGTTTCCTTGCTGTGGTTCAGATTCACTCCAGCGTACTGCTGCCCCCTCCGAAAGAACTGCAAGTCATGCTAAGTCATACACCTCCTCAATAGTGACCCCATGGAGCATTATGCTCAGTTTGAATTGGGTGCTTAAGACAGCCATTCTTATACCTGTTAATTATTGCACTAACTGTTTGTAAATGTTAAATAAAGAAAAACTGTAATGGAAGGAAAACAAGTGCAATTCGAACAATGCTCATATGTTGTTAGCTAATTACAGTAAATTTTCCTAATCTGCATGATTGGAGATGAAGTTTGGGGGTTGTTAATCCACATCATGTAGTAAAAAAGTGTTCCTCTTTCTCATCTGAGAAAAGCTTAAAGGGAACCTGAAGCGAGTAAAATTATTTAAAATAAATACATGACGTAGCTGCAAATGAATGTTAAATAATAACCTCACCATCAGTTCCTCTCAGAAGCTCACCATTTACTTCTAACAGTGTACTTTTCCAGTTCTGACAATATTTTGTCAGAACTGAAATATACCAGTTGCTGTCAGTTATATATCAGCTCAGCGGCTGTCAGTTACAACTGAATGTGTAAGGTAATCTCCATGTTTCCCTATGGCTCAAGTGGTTAATATTACAGTTTAACAGTGTGCTGATCAGAAAGCTGTTATGGGGTAATGGACATGGTAAAGGACCAATGGGACGTAGGAGAAGAGAAAGAGATTGAGGTGTAGACAACACAGGAGGTAAGTATGACCTGTGTATGGTGATGTTGACTTTTTATTTTCAGTTCAGGTTCTCTTTAAGAGTAGAAATGTACTGAAAATTATCTAAACATGCGAAACTCTACTCAGTGGAAAAGTGGAAGCCATGCTAGCAAATGAAAGCCATTGTTTGCTGGAAGTTGATTAATCAACACATCTCTTGCCTAAATAACTGGTAGCTACTAATCATTTGCTAGCATGGCTTACACTTTTTGAGTCGGTTTACATTTGCTAATTTGCATACTTGGTACATTTTTCACTTGTCCCTACTTGGGAGGTTGGAACATCTGATCAGAAGATGTATTGCTACAGTCAGTAGTAGAATAACATGTTCAATCTGTACACCAAAGCTTTTTATACAAGCCTATTTTTAACTCCTTGTACATCCATTTAACTAAAAAGGAGAGTAAAGCGGATGCAATTTGTGTGTGAAAAACAATGTGGTCAGTTTTGATTACAGCAGGAAGCTGAGCTGTAAATACTGACGTGCTAAAGTTGTTTGGATAAGTTAGGTTGCCTGCTCACTGAGTTCTTCCCACTTCCACTTAGGACACTAGTCTGCATCTAGTGATACTGTACATACAAGAAAATGTATCCATCTACATACTGTAAATAGGAATCCACCATCTGCAGGCTTGATAAACATTCCCCAAACCTACAGCTGTGTGACATAATTCAATCATTCATTTAAAGGAATAGTTTCATAAATACTGCCTGCGTTTCTATAAATCCATTGAAATATTGTATGTGTATAACCATCAAAAAATCATAAACACCTTCATACTGCTACATCATAACATGGAATAAGGAAGGATGAGCGGGCGAAAGCGAGAGTAATTGAAACTGAGTGTTGGTATATGCAGGCCACGGCCATGGGCAGGGGGGACCAGAGGCTTTGGGGGGCCCTCCACCTCCCTCACCCCAACTCCAAGTACAGCCAATTAGAAAAAGAAAAAAACACCTCAACATTTGCTCACAAAAACCGTGTGCAGGAGCGTGTGTAATTTTTTTTTCCTGTTTCCAGACACTGCTTCTCAGCAGAACACTCTCTGCTGCCATTCGCCAGCTCCCAGTCATGTGACCCGTATGGGGTTTTCGGGAACCAAGGGGCCCCATGCTATAATTTTTTCAGGGGGGCCCTATTAAGTCTAGTTTCACCCCTGGCCACGGCAGTGGGGTGTAACTCCCCTTAGTTCCCGCCTCTAGCCCCAGCATTCCACGGTTCTCTATATCATCACAATACTTCCTCTTTCACAAGCAGAAGGAGGAAATATTGGGAGCATCAAGACTAGAGCACAATGGAGAGCTGTATATAGACGTGGCTATCACAGTAAGTTAATCTGTGTAGAGAGTACCTGCCTCCAAATATTTCCTAATGTTTGTAGAATGATAGCAGATGACTGGTCAAATCTGGCCCATCTGATCAATTTTCTCTGGGAAATCAGCTAGCAATCTCTACTATAATATATAGAGCTCTACTTCCATCTTGCTTTCTTAAAGGGAACCTAAAACGAGGCTTCCATATTTATTTTTTTGTAAGCAATACCAGTTGCCTGGCTATCCTGCTGATTTCTTTGGCTGCAGTAGTGTCTGAATCACACACCTGAAGCATGGAGTTAATCCCGTCAGACTTCAGTCAGGGAACCTGATCTGCATGCTTATTCAAGGGCCTATGGCTAAATGTATTAATGTCAGAGGATCAGCAGGCCAGCCAGGCAATATAATTGTTTAAAAGGAAATAAATATGGCAACCTCTGTATCCCTCTCACTTTAGGTTCCCTTTAACCTTTGTTAAGGAGACAGTTATTGAGCGTCTTTGGAAACAATGTACTGTACTCTTAATCTTAAAGAGAACCAGAGACCACAGAAAAAAGATGTTATACATACCTGGGGCTTCCTCCAGCCCCATCAGCCTGGATTGCTCCCGCGCCGCCTTTCTCCACTGCCTTTGTCCGCCAGTACTGGGTCCCGTCATTTTGGCCAGTCGAGCCAGTCGACGCAAGCGCAGTGCGCTCCCTCTGTACTGCGCATGCGCATGCGTACAGAGCCGGAGAGAGCCCCAGTGCATGCGGAAGACTGGTCGCGTCCGGCGGAAGTGACGGGACCTGGTACCGGCGATAGAGGCAGCGGAGGACAGCGGCGTGGGATCGATCCAGGCTTATGGGGCTGGAGGAAGCCCCAGGTATGTATAACATTTTTTTTAATTTTTTAGATATCGTTCGTCTCTAGGTCCCTTTAAACCTCACATTTAATGTCAGCATTGGACTAACTCTCTTTACTATGGTGAGCAATCCCAAATGTCACTAAATACAATTAGTTTTGTGCAGGTGGTCACACTATGCAAAGAGTTTTTTTCTTAAATGGTCAAGTAACCTCAAATAGATTGTCTTCAACCCATCCGGAAATACCTATTTTAAAGGGTTTGCCCAGTTTGGATTTTACAGCAACCACCCAAATGCCACTTTTCGTGACAGTCCTTTATATGTAGCTATAAATGTGTGACGCAATATCCCTTGTTTTCTGATCAGTACTGCCAATAGACTTTTTAATGGTGGAAGCAGACTAATAGAACTTTTGCTCAATCTCCATGTACAGTCTTACAAAAAGGCTCGTTAGTGCTGTAACCTGGAACTAAATATGCTGGAGATTGTGTTAGAGGGATGCACACAGTTTATTATCGACCTAGGCTATTAAATCCATGTACAGACACAAATGGTTAAGCAGCCTACAAAGAAGGAGCTTGAACTAAATAGGTTTAAACCTTGCGACATCCGCTTACAGATCAATGCACATCATGGAGATGTGTTCAGTGCATAGTCTGCAGGTAATGCCCTGAGGACACTGATCTTTGACACTGCAATGAAACACATTCCTACGGTGCTAACTGACCAGCTCTGTTACACGCACACTGCTAAATGAAATACATGTGTCGAAAAAGCTAAATAATTACATTTAAGTTTTTTCCTCTCTTTATTTATTATTAGCAGAATCTAAATAACACATCGTAAGTTTGGACAATTCAGTGTCGATCTCTTCTGAATCCCAAACACGAAATAAAGTATGTTTAATGAGATACACACCATGTCCCTAATCCACTTTTTCTCCTGAGTTTTCTCCTAGGTAATATTTTCACACCTTAGCAATAAAATGCCCTTTAAGCCACCAGCAAGTAAGACAATACTCAGAATACTTTTGACTAGTGATGTGACAAACTGTAGGTGAACAGTTTGCGGCAAGCAACGCTGAACGTTAATGAAGTTTACTTTAACATGGAGGCGAATGCGAACTTTGCGAATGCGAACTATTGTTTGCTGTAAACTGTTCATATATGATCATTTCGCCACATCACTACTTTCACAGTACTTAATCATTAACTGTTTAGTAATTTTACAATTGCAGAGTGTTGAAAGATTATTTCAAAAAAGAAGATTAAAAAGTATCACGTAGGAGAAAATGTAAATTGAATAAGGACCCATGTTGGACAAACATAGTGTGTTGTCTTTCATGAGGCAAATGGCAATACTAGGATACAGGGCTGTCATCAGAAATGTCTGGGCCCCATACTGGGAAATCCTACTGGGCCCCCTCATTCCCCCCCCCCCCCTATACATAAGGTGAAGCCCCTATATTTAAGGTGATCGCCGGAAATCAGCAAAGCGCTGTGACACATGAAATCCTATGGGATTACTTTAACTGCAGTGCTTGTTGAGCAGCGCTTGTAATTTGTGAAAATCTCTCAGTAATTGTGATGTCATTCTCATTTACTGAATAAGCATGGCAAAGCACAAGCATGGCAAAATCACAAACCATCGCAATGAAAATGGGCTAGCCGGGGAAAACACAACCACACTCACTGACAGTCTGTATATTCTGTGACAGACATGCAGCTGGGCTCCATGTTCGTAGCATTGTTTGCCGGGCCCCTAACTCACTCGGGCCCCATACTGCAGTCCCACCTGTGATGCCCTGAAGGTAGCCCTGCTAGGATACTATCTGCATGTTCTCCTTGTGTGCATTGGGGTTTCCTCTCAGCAAGTCAGTGTCAGAACATTCCAAAAATAAATTAGCAAGTTGTCTCTTCTAAAATTAGCCTGCATTCATGGTAAGGACATTTGATTGTGAGCATCTACTGAGGGACACTTAGGCCCTGTCACCCCAACATCCCTGCAGAACAGTGCTCACTTCTCTGCACTGCATCTTCCCCGACATTGCCTGGGTATTCCCTTCTGTACAGCAACACTGTGTACAAGATGAGCCCAGGCACATTTTTGAGGAGCAGAATTGGGCGGCACCATTCACATGGCTAGCAGTACTGAGCGGCTTGCCTGGCTCAGCCCCACTGCCTGTGTGACTGGGCCCTTCGTGATATAAATTGTGAAAGAGGAAATTTAGCAATTGATAGTAATAGGGGAAAAAATCAAGACATTACAAATTGAGAAGTTAAATGATAGAAAAGCTAAAAGGTTGAGATGTCTATCTATCTAATATATACCATTCACAGACAGGAAACAGGAAACTGTTATGCAAGGTGTATCTGCCCGCCTCTGGGATCAATGATTATGATGGGGAGTCCAAATCGGGTAAGAGGTCCATCAATCCTCCCTTCTAAAGTCCAGAACAGCCAAAACAATCCCAGTTAGGACCCGACCCTCAGTGGATATATATCCAATCAGTGTTATTGCATTTCACTTGCGGTAGTACAAAGCATGAAAGCCAGCATGACGTTTTGGGCCAAGTGCCCACAAGGCATGAAAGCCAACGTGATAAAGAGCACTTGGTCAAAAACGTAATGCTGGCTTCCATGCTTTGTACTACTGCAAGTGAAATGCAATACAATTGATTGGATATACAGTATATCCACTGAGGGTTGTGTCCTAACTAGGATTGTTTTGGCTGTTCAGGAAACTGTCATGGCCATGGCATCACACTGTGGGAGGGGTTTCACTAGTGTTGGGCGAACATCTAGATGTTCGGGTTCGGGCCGAACAGGCCGAACATGGCCGCGATGTTCGGGTGTTCGAGCCGAACTCCGAACATAATGGAAGTCAATGGGGACCCGAACTTTCGTGTTTTTTAAAGCCTCCTTACATGCTACATACCCCAAATTTACAGGGTATGTGCACCTTGGGAGTGGGTACAAGAGGAAAAAAAATTAGCAAAAAGAGCTTATAGTTTTTGAGAAAATCGATTTTAAAGTTTCAAAGAGAAAACTGTCTTTTAAATGCGGGAAATGTCTGTTTTCTTTGCACAGGTAACATGCTTTTTGTCGGCATGCAGTCATAAATGTAATACAGATGAGAGGTTCCAGGAAAAGGGACCAGTAACGCTAACCCAGCAGCAGCACACGTGATGGAACAGGAGGAGGGCGGCGCAGGAGGAGAAGGCCACGCTTTGAGACACAACAACCCAGGCCTTGCATGCGGACAAGAAGCGTGCGGATAGCAATTTGCTTTTTGTCGGCATGCAGTCATAAATGTAATACAGATGAGAGGTTCCAGGAAAAGGGATCGGTAATGCTAACCCAGCAGCAGCACACGTGATGGAACAGGAGGAGCGCGGCGCAGGAGGAGAAGGCCACGCTTTGAGACACAACAACCAATGCTATACAGTGGCAGGTGAGCGGTGTACTACTGTTCCCAGCAGAGACACAGAGTGGCAGTAAACACAATGCTATATAGTGTGGGTGAGCGGTGTACTACTCTTCCCAGCAGCGGCACAGAGCACAATGCTATACAGTGGTGGGTGAGCAGTGTACTACTGTTCCCAGCAGCGACACAGAGCACAATGCTATACAGTGGTGGGTGAGCGGTGTACTACTGTTCCCAGCAGCGACACAGAGCACAATGCTATACAGTGGTGGGTGAGCGGTGTACTACTATTCCCAGCAGCGACACAGAGCACAATGCTATACAGTGGTGGGTGAGCGGTGTACTACTGTTCCCAGCAGAGACACAGAGTGGCAGTAAACAATGCTATATAGTTTGGGTGAGCGGTGTACTACTGTTCCCAGCAGCGACACAGAGCACAATGCTATACAGTGGTGGGTAAGCGGTGTACTACTGTTCCCAGCAGCGACACAGAGCACAATGCTATACAGTGGTGGGTGAGCGGTGTACTACTGTTCCCAGCAGAGACACAGAGTGGCAGTAAACACAATGCTATACAGTGGTGGGTGAGCGGTGTACTACTATTCCCAGCAGCGACACAGAGCACAATGCTATACAGTGGTGGGTGAGCGGTGTACTACTATTCCCAGCAGCGACACAGAGCACAATGCTATACAGTGGTGGGTGAGCGGTGTACTACTGTTCCCAGCAGAGACACAGAGTGGCAGTAAACACAATGCTATATAGTGTGGGTGAACAGTGTACTACTGTTCCTAGCAGTGACACAATGACTGGGGGGACCCTGGCTAGCCTGGCTGGAGAGAGAACTACCCTGCCTGCCTACCCAAAGCTAAACCCACAGACAAATGGCGGAGAAATGACGTGGATCGGGTATTTATTTACCCGAACCACGTGACCCGTTCGGCCAATCAGAGCGCGTTCGGGTCCGAACCACGTGACCCGTTCGGCCAATCACAGCACTAGCCGAACGTTCGGGGACCGTTCGGCCATGCGCTCTTAGTTCAGCCATATGGCCGAACAGTTTGGCCGAACACCATCAGGTGTTCGGCCGAACTCGAATATCACCCGAACAGGGTGATGTTCTGCAGAACCCGAACAGTGGCGAACACTGTTCGCCCAACACTAGGTTTCACCTCAATATCGGCCACACAGAAATACCTAATGCACTATTCAAGAAACGGTGAAGATTTCTCATGTAAAAGGGGTTGTCGGCTACTGATTGGGATGAAGTTCAATCTTGCTTTTGTGTTCCTCTTTAATTGTACTCCATAAAGTTCTGAATAACATGTATTGTTTATGCTATATTATAATAATAATCATCATAGTCACCTAGGCCATCGCTAGGCAAAGTTTACGCCGCACGGGCCGCGGGCTGTGTGTTCCTGTCTTTTGAATGCCCCTCCCTCCCTGCAGAGTCACGAGCGGGCGATAAGAGTGGGTTAACACCTTATCTTTGCTTCCAGCGTCAGGTCTCCGTGGTCACAGCGCGTTACGTGACATGTCGTGTAATACGCTGGCACGTCCTGACGGCGTATCATGAGACGCCCTGTTGCCATGGAGGCGCAAAGCTGGAAGCGGAGATTTGGTGAGTGTTAACCCACTCTTATCGCTTGCTTGTGAGTCTGCAGGGAGGAAGGATAGGAATCCTGAAGGCGGGCTGGATTAACAGCGCTTGCAGGCGAGATGCGGGCCATAGTTTGCCAAGTGTTGATCTAGGTGATGCACTTTGTTAGGACAGAGAGGAATACAGATGGCACCTAACTATAATTTGTAATAATAGTCATAGCTCTTATGCTTGTCTACATGGCATATTTTGGACAGATCCTGTTCTAACTTGTTTCTCTGTCTTTTTGACACACTTTTGCTTTACCTCTTGTAATATGTGCATTTTACTGACACACTTCTTTATTGTAGAATGTGTGATGTGATTTGTGTGTATGTATTTTCTGTGGTGCATATTTTCATTTTGGGGTTTATTGGTTGCTTTATACCATACTGCAAAAACATAGATACACAAAGGTTATAAACAAAAAAAATGACAAAATCAAACACAATTCTAGTCAACGCAGCAAAAACTGCTGTAAAACGCCATCACAAAAGACAAAACAAAGCCTAGTAAACTGTAAGTTGGTGGTTCCAGGTGTTTCCTGCAAGTCATCAGCTGGACAGTAGAGCATTAGTTTAAATCACTCTGTAATGTACTTATTAAGTGAAGATTTAGATTTCTTTGAAAATGACTTTCCTTTGAGCCTCTTGGAAAGCCTTTCTAAAGGAAGGTGACGCATGAAAAGTAAAAGCACAAGTAGGCCTAACGGAGAGCTAATATTATACCATTTTAGATCTTGACCATTTCTCAGTATGAAATCATCCTACATATGCATTATAATTTCTGCTTTCGATTCAAAATCATGCTGTGCTAATGTTAACTAAAAGCCCAGAGTGCTTTTCATTCCTGCATCCTGTCTTTACTTACAGCTTGAAAAAAGAACATTTCAAAGAATAAAAGTAGATGCTATGGCAACTAAACCTGAAAATGTCCTTAGCCAGTCATTAGTGAGCTTACTTACTTGGTGCAGTGATTTATTATAATAACCATTTCCTCTCTGTTGGGGAAAAGGAATGCCAGTTTTATAACACAGGAGGCTGAAAAGTTTTCACTTCTCAAACTATTTTTATGGCAGGAGCACAAATAAAAGGATAAGTTAAAAGAGGTTGAATAACTGTACTTTATACGAAAAATGGACATAAAAAACAGGGTGAAATATTGTTATTGCTTTTATGGCTAGTTATAGTGGTACATTCAGCATTTAGGCAGCCACTTTGTATTAAGAAATATGGTGCCATTGTTGACTTCCTTTCCTTTACAAAAACACTCTGCTGGCCTGACTGTGCTGATCTAGTTCAAGTGCTGCCACTCACCCAACTTACCACATCAATTTCACCAGGGAGCACTCAGATCAACCTAGAGTGTATTAGAAGTTGGAATGTATAGTGTGAGTTGGAGAAGGTCTATCTATAGCAGAGTTTTATCCTCATAGTCTTCTACAACTGAGAAAAAGTAGGGGGAACGACTTGTTAAACACACACACACACACACACACACACACACACACACACACACACACACACACACACACACACACACACACACACACACACACACACACTGCACTAAATAAGGAGTTCAGCCTCAGATGGTATTTATGAGGTTGATTACTTTTAAAGAGAATCTGTACTGTGAAAATCTTACATAATTAAACGTACCAGCCTGTTTGTAGTCTTCTCCTATCCCCCTCTGTGACATTTTCACTGCTCCTGCTGCTTTCTTGGTGATAAAATCACAGTTTTATTCATTGTTTTTGTAAACAATGAAGATGGCCGCCAAACAGGAAATACATCATTAGAGTAGGTGCCTGTTTTCAGAAGCTCCTCTCAAACTTGATTTGATTGCTGGAATGTTACACCACTTGTTGCCATAGCTGCTTGTCTGAGCTCGGAACTGATCTTTCTGCACTCACAGCTGTTCACAAGGTCACAGCTCCTGAGCCTGCAGATGCTGGCTGTGAGCAGAGACCTTGTCTGACGCATACACACAGCACACACACAGAGCCTGCAGGGGGCATGGAGGAGGTGTGTATAACCTCTCCCTATACATTTTTGAATGATTGACATCTAGGTTAGAGCTGGATTTGAGTTGGTATACATCATACCTCGGAAAAGGGGAATTACACTTTTTTTTTCCTTTATTGAGATGACTATATCTATAATTGAGAACATTATGGTTGAGTTTGGTGTCCTTGCACCGTATCCTTGGTTTGAACCATATCTGGACTAGCCACAAGGCAATCTAAGCAGGTTCCAAGGGTCAAATCGGTGTCCAGGAGCCTTCCATAGTAAACCACTTTCCCCATCTTACAGATCAGAAGACAAGGCTAGTACTTCACCTAGTGCGCTATTTTACCTTAATCCCAGAAGCATATCTATAGCATGGCAAATATGGTACCCAGTAAAAGCTACAGTGTTTTCTATATTATATCCTAACCCCAACCACTACGAAACAGTAGGACATTGTTGTTGACATCTGTCATGATGTTATTGGGGTACTTTATAAATGTGGGACTTGTAGAGCCTGTAAACTAAAAACAGTTGTGAAAATCAAATTGTTTGTATGCACCTCACAAAAGAATTTAAGCATTACTCGGATGCCACATGCATGAGAGTCAGAGCCGGTTGTACACTTTTTGCTGCCTGAGGCAATCTTGTGAGGATGCCCCCCCTTCCACCCGATTTGGAATGACCTCACAGCACCCGACAATTTACTCTGCTTCATTTAATGTTCTTACATGACATGCTGCAGCTCAACACAATGACACACTGGCTGGCTGCGAGCCAGTGACAAACAAACTGCTCACCCTCAGCTCAGCCATTTAATTCCTCCACAGTCAGGACAGCAGTGCCACCTCCTCCCTTCCGCTGTGCTAGTCAAATAAAACACTGCTGCTCTCCTGCCTCCCCGCTCCTTACTCACTGTCAGACTCCTCACACAGCACAAAAAGCTGCTTTTCCCCAATGATGACCTCTTCACCTCACTCTGCTCTCGCTTCTCCTCCTACTCTGACTACATGCTGTTAGTGTAAACACAGTACAAAAATGCTGCCCCTGTAATCTCTGCACCTAATGCAAATGTTTCACCTTGCTTCATGAGAGAACCGGCCCTGATGAGAGTGTGCGGGATCCAAAAGATTAGAGGGTCCTGGCAAGGGTCAAATAAATAAAAAGAACTATCACAAAAGGAAACCCAATGGATTTTCAATCTTAATAGCAGACCCCTTGGGGCCTAAATAAAGACATCAACATAAACTATTTCTTAACTAATAATTGAATGTGGAAATATGCAGAATAGACCAATAGGAAGAGGTTAATATGTAGGTATATTGCGAATTGCGGAGGACATACATAAACATGATTCATGCACTTTGTGCACAGCAGGATCATCCACCAGGCAACCTAGGCAGGTTCCTGGGGCCTAGTGGGTGTCAAGGGGCCCACCTGCCAACTTCTCTAACCTCTCTTCATGTCAGCTTACCAAAAGAACCACAAAAGGGGCCCCAAATCTACTACCTTGCCCAGGGCCCCATTACATCTTAATCTATCTCTGACTATGTGAATGTGGTGTATATATCTGAGTCTTTATTCGGCATGGGGGAATGCAAATTATTGTACTGATGAAATACATAGAAACAAAGGGGAAAAAGTGAATTGCATTGGCCACAATTGCCCTTATCCAATTCACTTTTTCCATAATTTTCTCCTAGGAGATAATTTATCATCTTCTGTTTAAATTAACTTTTCATCACGCTGTAATTGCAAAAGTACCAAGAAGTAGTTGAAAAATATTGTCAAAAATATTCTGAGTATTCTCTTGTTTGCTGATGGATAAAAAGGCATTTTATTGATAAGATGTGAAAATATAACCTAGGAGAAGATTTATAAGAAAAAGTGAATTGGATCAGGCCCAATGTGTAACCCTCATGCTGTTTTATTTATTTATTTTTTAAAATGTGCTGTGCAGTATGCTGCAGCACCAGACGGTAGTATGTGGGCAGGGCACTGCGGCTTACTGCAGAGGTTTCGCACCGACCCATAGTCACAACTCTGCTGACAAACACATTACAGTTCCTGTTTATTAGAGAAGTAAAAATGGTGAAGGAACAACCACTTTGGCATCTGATGCTGAGTGAAAACCACCACTTTTAAACATTCATCCCCTGTTTACTAGACAGGAAAGTAACATTCTGTGACGACCAGAAAGATTTAGAGATGGGGAACTGTTTAAAAGAAAATGGTTCACAATCTCATAAAAGCCAATTTACTAACGTCATGCAGGAATTAACATTTTCAAAAGAATTTCCATTCTAAACAATTTACAGTCAAGTGATATTTTACAAGTTTTTTATAGAGTGATTTCAGACTGGCCAGTGGTTTTTTTTGTTTTTTTTTTTAAGAACAACGCTACAGAATTAGTACATTTAATAAGTGAATCATGCATTAAAAATGATGACCCACATTAATCACTATTTTTTTTACAATATGATATGCAGTGGGAACTGGAACACAATGCCTGGCTGTAGGGAATGCTGGGAGGTGAACATTGTGCTATGGTCTTCCCTACAGCCTTCCATTCCATTAACAGGAACAAGCAGCAAAACAAGAAAATGCCGTCTCACATGCTGGCTTGAAAGTGACCCTGAGGTGAAAATAGACTGATGAGATAAACAATTATATTTATCCTCCTACTCCAAAAAAATTACCTTTTAGTATCCCAGGGTTTTCATTTATATTTAAACATTTACAAAGTAGGTTGAATGTTTTATGGTCTCTAATCAGTGGCAGCCTATTAAGTGTTCCAGAGTTAGAAAAAGGTCAATAGTTCATGTATTTTATCTCTCCCTGCCCTCAGAAGTTGTATTCTGCCAGGAAAACTTGTATGGCTGTACTTAGCTTATCGGTGATGTTTACTATATTCCCAACAAGCTGCCAACAATACAGAAGCTGTCATTTCCATGCCTAGAAATTAAGTCTTTCAGGCAGCGAAATTAAACAAGTAAAAAAATGTTTTGTACTGTACATTGATACAGTTTATCACATGTCACAAGCCACCTTGGGTGCACTTAAAGATGGTAGTACATACTAATTGCAGTAGCTCTGGGTGAAAAACTGCAATATCAAAACAATTAAGGCACTTAACTGTACTGAACATAATGTAATTAATAAAATTGCTTGTTTTTGAAAAAATGTACTTATTACAAATTATTTAGTCAGTGTTTTCCCACTAAAAATCTTTCTTCACCCTTTCCTCTCCTTGATTTATATTCTGAAATTTATCACAGGTGGTGACATATTTACAGCTGTCAGGTGCAGCTTTATAAAATGTATACTCAGTGTTCCAAAGCCAGTAGAAAAATACTTGGTTTCCCAGAATACTCTGGGGGGAGAATTCCGCATAGCTAAACAGCCTAAGCTGTAACATTGCAGAGAGGGCAGGGCTACATACCATTATATAGCAGTATATAGATACAGGAAATGTTTCTGATGCTTAAACCAGGATAATTATTGTAAAAGTTGGTATTCTGAATAATTTACTATATTCTACCATATTGCACTGTGGCGCTCTTTTTAACTATTTACTCCCAAAGCATGGTAACACCAACAATTAACCCAATTTAACTCTAACCTCAGGCCCCTATTACATATAACCTTTAACACTAAACTTTAAAACTTGCTCTATCATTAGCTATCTCTTACAATAGCTCTGAAAATGTCTGCTTCAGTGTCCTTTGCTAGAAATCCCTGAATTGTATTTTAGTTATCTGAAAAGAATTACTGACCTTTGTTTGTTATTCTTTCTATATCTCCCCTGAAAACATTTTTCCTCACTATCTGACCTCTGTGAAATGTTGTTACTTTAACATGAAATAGGAGTCCTGCAGTCAGGAAGAGGTAGACAGCAATAAAACCTATTTGGGGATTGTAACTCTTCTGAGTTTTTTTTTAACCACTTTACCCCCACGCGTACGGATTTCTTCGCCCCTTTTTTCCCTCCTAAAAAACCAGGGACGGAGAAATCCGTACCTTCCGCGCTACCGCCGCTGTCCGCGCTCCCGCCACTCGTGCGCGCGCACCCGCAGCTCGTGCACGCCGCCGCCCGCTCGCCCGGAGATCAATGAACGGGAAAATCCATTCCCGTTCGTTGATCTAAGCCCCCGCAATGATCTGCTGCTTCTTTCAGAAACAGCGAGATCATTGTGAGTCTCCCAGCCTCCTACTGCTTCCTGTAAGCGTCCTTCCGGACGCTTACAGGTCGCATGTAAACAAACACTCTGTGGCCATCTTGTGGCCAAATAGTAAACTACACCCTAAAAGCATTTTACGTATACAAACATTACATTTACACAATAAATTAACTCATTACCTCCCACACTCCCCAATTTTTATTTTTTTTTTGTAATTTAAAAAAAAAAAAATACAATAAAAAAAAAAACATAAATAGTTACCTTAGGGACTGAACTTTTTAAATATTTATGTCAAGAGGGTATAACACTGTTACTTTATAAACTGCGGGCTTGTAATTAGGGATGGATGCAAAACTGAAAAAAATGCACCTTTATTTCCAAATAAAATATTGTCGCCAAACATTGTGATAGGGACATATTTTAAATGGTTTTATAACCAGGACAAATGGGTTAATACATTTCATGGGTTTTAATTACAGTAGCATGCTTTATTTAAAAACTATAATGGCCGAAAACTGAAAAATAATAATTTTTTCCCACATTTTTTCCTATTTCCCCATTAAAACACATTTAGAATAAAATAATTCTTGGCATAATGTCCCACCTAAAGAAAGCCTAATTGGTGGCGAAAAAAACAAGATATAGTTCATTTCATTGGGATAAGTAATAATAAAGTTATAGACGAATGAATGAAAGGAGCGCTGAAAGGTGAAAATTGCTCTGGTGGTCAGGGGGTAAAACCCCTCAGTGGTGAAGTGGTTAATAATTTTTTTTTTTTTATTTTGCAACTCTGATCTACTCAGATTTCCCCATGAAAAATGTAAAAGAAGTTCCATCCCCTTATCCCAATGTCCAAAGATATTTTTCTTCAAGGGTTTGGGCTGCAAGTGTTGGTTGATTGGGATATTAATCATTAGGATCCTCTACAGGCAGAGAAGACATTCTGTGCTGGTGATTTGGGATGTGTTTGGTAGTTACAGAGGCAGGATAACTGAAACTAGACTTATGTACAGAATTCACCAACTATCTACACCAGCAGTGCCTTCTCTCCGTGTCTCTAGCCAGGGCAGAACAGGAACCAACGACTCACAGCAGTATAGATAATCCTATGCAGTAACTAAAGAGAACAGGGACATTTACAGGCCAGATGTAGGAACATCACAACAACGGAAGGTTTCAAGCATACCAGTAATGTTATGGCTTCTTGTATTGACTAAATATGCATACACAAAATGTGGCCACATTAACAGTCCCATGTATGGAAAAAATACACAATATTTTTATACTTATAGTATCTGGAATATCAAGTGACTCTTTCCATTAGACATGTGTACAGGGTCAGAGTGGGACACTGAGGGCCCACCAGAGAGTTTTCAACCTAGGGCCCGCTAACCCCATAATTTGAAGCTCTCATACTTATGTACTCTGTAAAGTACTGCTGAAGATGTAAGTGGCAAATACAAATAATATGGTTGGTAGGACATTAGACTATGGCAGGGATTAGATTGTGAGGTCATCTTAGGATAGTCAGCAACATAAATATGCAGGGAGGGTTCAAGATTTTTTTTTAGTGAGGGTAGTGTGCAGGTGCTGGATCCACTAGGTAAGGTTGCTGGTTAGCAAGATGTGTGGCCATGCACTGGATAATAAACATGGTCATGATGGGTCTTGGGCATGGCCAAATGTGCATTAAATAAGTAGACATGTTATTTAAAGACAGTGGGCCTGCCTAGAAAAACTTTGGATGAAGCCCCCTCTCCCCTTTAATAAGAAGTAAGGCCAATGTTACCACACATATGGCAGGGATTAGATCAGTGTTGCAGAAGATGTCAGTTATATAAATACATAATAATATGGTAGGCCATTAGGCTATAACTATGGTAGGATTAGATTGTGAGCTCATCTGATGACAGTGAGTAACATGACTATGTACTCTGTAAAGAGTTGCTGGAGATATCAGTGCTATATAAATACATAATAATAATAATATGGTAGGACAGTGGCATGACTATGTACTCTGTAATGTGCTGCAGACAGTGCTCTACCAGTAAACTCTACCAGTGCAGAGTTTAGACAGGAACTTCAGCACCTGGAATCACGAGTAGGTGAGTATGTGCGCACTGCCTTAATTCCTCCCCGCCTCACTCTGTAATGCTGCGGGGTGGAGTGGAAATGCCAAGGGGGATGCGGGGGACGTATGAAAGAGTGTTCATTCCAAGGGCACTAATTTAAATTAATTTCTAAAGTCCAGACTGGGCACCAAGTCCTGAGGGGATTACGCAGGGAGGAGGGGGGATGTGGGGATGCCATACTGGAGTAAGGGAGGAAATGACATCACAATTGGCTTCAGCCAGAGGGACTCAAGATGGCCCCTGCCAGGGTTAAGACTTCTCTGAATTTATTATATAAAATTCTCTGAAATCAAAACGTGGACAGTGCAACACATCTGTTATATAAGCAGAGCAAGTACTTACCTACTTACATATGTTTTTTTTTCCTGGCATAGCTTGGCAAGCAGTTCTACTTTAAAGATTTGTAAAGAGGTTGGTGCAGTAGTGCACCTACCTGGCCTCTCTTCACATGCATGCATGGATGCTATCATGTCAATATGGACCAAAATCTCGGAGGTATTAAGGTTGTTCTGAAGGCAAATATGGGACCAACTACTAGCAAGACTTACCTAATAAAGTGGCCTACAATGAAAATTACCTAATAAAGTGGCCTACAATGAAAATTATTTTGTCAATGTGTGTGTTTGGCTCATGCATTAGCCTAAAATTTAGTAAGTGTGAACCCCCAAAAAGGCAAATAATGAAACATTAACCTCAAAACACTAAATACAGAAATCACACGGCCTGGTGGATGATCCTGCTTGGGGGGGGGGGGGGGTGTAAGGTTGCTGGAGAGGGACGGAGAAGGCCACGGTGGCTAGTGGGGGGAGGGAGAAGATCACAGGGACTAGTGGGGGAGGTAAAAAGTTGCTGGTGCTAGTGGGGGAGGAAAAAGGTTGCTGGTGCTAGTGGGGGTGGGGAGGGAGAAGGTCCCTGGGGCTAGTGGGGGGCAGTGGGGGAGGGAGAAGGTTGCTGATGATAGTGGGGAGAGGGAGAAGGTTGCTGGTGATAGTGGGGGAGGGAGAAGGATGCTGGTGCTAGTGAGGGGGAGGGAGAAAGTCTCTGGTGCTAGTGGGGGGAGGGAGAAGGTAGCTGGGGATAGTGGTGGGAGAGAGAAGGTAGCTGGGGATAGTGGGGGAGGGAAGGTTGCTGGTGCTGGTAAGGGGAGGGAAAAGGCCATTAGGCAAGTGGGGGCAGGGAGAAGGTTGCTGGTGCTACTGGGGGAGGGAGAAGGTAGCTGGGGATAGGAAGAAGGTAGTTGGGGATAGTTGAGGGAGGGAGAAGGTCACTGGGGCTAGTGGGGGAGGGAGAAGGTCTCTGGTGTTAATGGGGGAGAAGGAGAAGATTGCTGGGGCTAATGGGGGAGGGAGAAGATCGCTGGGGTGAGTGGTGGAGGGAGAAGGTCACTGGGCTAGTGGGGGAGGGAAAAGGTCACTGGTGCTAGTGGGGGAGGGAGAAGGTTGCTGGTGCTAGTGGGAGGAGGGAGAAGGTAGCTGGGGATAGTGGGGGAGGGAGAAGGTCGCTGGGGCTAGTGGGGGATGGAGAAGATCGCTGGGGTGAGTGGTGGGAGGGAGAAGGTCGCTGGGCTAGTGGGGGAGGGAAAAGGTCACTGGTGCTAGTGGGGGAGGGAGAAGGTTGCTGGTGCTAGTGGGAGGAGGGAGAAGGTAGCTGGTGCTAGTGGGGGAGGGAGAAGGTAGCTGGGGATAGTTGAGGGAGGGAGAAGGTCACTGGGGCTAGTGGGGGAGGGAAAAGGTCTCTGGTGCTAATGGAGGAGAAGGAGAAGATTGCTGGGGCTAATAGGGGAGGGAGAAAATTGCTGGGGCTAGTGGGGGAGGGAGAAGGTCGCTGGGCTAGTGGGGGAGGGAGAAGGTCGCTGGGGCTAGTGGGGGATGGAGAAGGTTGCTGGTGCTAGTGGGAGGAGGGAAAAGGTAGCTGGGGATAGTGGGGGGAGGGAAAAGGTAGCTGGGGATAGTGAGGGGAGGGAGAAGGTAGCTGGGGATAGTGGTGGGAGGGAGAAGGTAGCTGGGGATAGTGAGGGGAGGGAGAAGGTAGCTGGGGATAGTGGAGGAGGGAGAAGGTTGCTGGTGCTAGTGGGGGGAGGGAAAAGGCCATGGGGCTGGGAGGGGGGGAGAAGGTTGCTGGTACTAGTGGGGGGAGGGAGAAGATAGCTGGGGATAGTGAGGGGAGGGAGAAGGTAGCTGGGGATAGTGAGGGGAGGGAGAAGGTAGTTGGGGATAGTTGGGGGAGGGAGAAGGTCACTGGGGCTAGTGGGATAGGGAGAAGGTTTCTGATGCTAATGGGGCAGAAGGAGAAGATTGCTGGGGCTAATGGGGGAGGGAGAAGGTCTCTGGGGCTAGTGGGGGAGAGAGGAGGTTGCTGGGGCTAGTAGAGGGAGGGAGAAGGCCGCTGGGGCTAGTGAGGGAAGGAGAAGGCTCCTGGTGCTAGTGGGGGGATGGAAAAGGCTCCTGGGGCTAGTGGGGGAGGGTGAAGGTCGCTGGGGCTAGTGGGGGGAGGTAAAAGGTAGCTGGTGCTAGTGAGGGGGGAGGGAGAAGGTAGCTGGTGCTAGTGGGGGGGGGGGAGAAAGTCGCTGGGGCTAAAGGGGGGGAAGATATCTAGGGCTAGTGGGGGGAGGGAAAATTTAGCTGGGGCTAATGGGGGGAGGGAGAAGGTAGCTGGGTCTAATGGGGGGAGGGAGAAGGTAGCTGGGGCTAATGAATGGAGGGAGAAGTTGCTGGTGGTAGTGGGGGAAGGGAGACTGATGCTAGCCCAGAGAGTATGCCCCCAGCCAGGCTGCCACTCGCCAGACCTGCCTATCCACCTCAGCGTCATCCTGCCGCCATGGCAACCTGCACAGACAGACGCAGTGTAAACATCGCGCTGTCAAAATGGGTCAACCATCACAGCAGTGCAACACAGGGGGCGGCGAGCCGGCACAGCCAAATGGAATGGGGCACACGGCGGCAGTAAAGCCCACCGCCACTACCTCATATCTGATCAGCCATCGTGACAGTCCAGCAAAGGGGGAGCACCCACAGGCGATGTAGCAAAGCCACCTGGAGGGGACAGGTGGAGGAGAGAGTCCGTGCACTCCGATCCGCCCACTCTGCAACAAAAGAAAAAAAGGAAAAAGACATAAACAGATTAGCAGTGTACAATAAATCCCACAGCTTCCAAATACTATACTGTCCAACTATCTTTAGATAAAAGGTCTAAGGTCAAGCTCCCTATTCATAACCCGTGGCTCCATACAGTCAAGTCTTTTTATCCAATATGCTTCTCTCAGAAGCAATTGTTTATCCCTATCACCTCCTCGTTTGGGGGGGGGGGGTACTCTTTCTATTATCTGACATCTGAGCTGGCTGACATTGTGATTATATACAGTAAAATGGTATGAAACTGCTTGATCCAATAATGTTTTGCGAATAGCATGCTTATGTGATGACATACGTATTTTAAATTTTGTTGTTGTCTGGCCCACATAAGCTAGTCCACATGGACATTTCAATAAATACACCACATATTTGGAATCACACGTATGGTATCCTCTAATGTCAATTTTTTTGCCTGAATGGGGATGAGTAAATTGCCTGCCTTTCACTATGGAGTTACAGTGTACACAATTAAGGCACGGATATGTGCCTGTTCTTGAGGTCTCTGGGGGGCGCACTAGGATCCTCATTTCTGCATGACATAAACGGTCTCTAAGGGTAGGTGGTTTTTTATACGACATCAGTGGTGGTTTCTGGAACCCAACCACCGAGGGGAAAGAACGTTTCAAAATAGACCAATGTTTTTTAATAATGTTACCAACATCTAAACTATATGTACTATATTGTGACCCAAAAGGAATCCGTTGGCCTATAGATCTGCCCCTCGTAGGCCGTGTCCCACCACCACCCCTGATGTCTTGCTGAGCAGTCATGATAAGATCTTTCGGAAAGGATCTCGCCAGAAATGTATCTATCATGTCTTGGAATCTAAGTCGTTTGTCCTCCTCCCTGGTCACAATTCTACTCACTCTCTGAAATTGGCTCTTGGGGATAGAGCGTCTGGTGCTCAATGGGTGAAAACTATCATATGCAAGTATGGCATTGCAATCTGTCGATTTAACTAAGAGGTCTGTAGTTAGTTTACCCTCCTGGAGGTACACGGCTGATCAGATATGAGGTAGCGGCGGTGGGCTTTACTGCCGCCGTGTGCCCCATTCCGTTTGGCTGTGCCGGCTCGCCGTCCCCTGTGTTGCACTGCTGTGATGGTTGACCCGTTTTGACAGCGCGGTGTTTACACCGCGTCTGTCTGTGCGGGTTGCCATGGCGGCAGGATGACACTGAGGTGGATAGGCAGGTCCGGCAAGTGGCAGCCTGGCTGGGGGCGTACTCTCTGGGCGGCGTCTCGCCGGCTCCGGCCGGCGATGACGTGGAGGAGTCCTGCTCCCCATCAGGTCTGCGTACCTCTGGGAGGAGCAAGTGATGTGAACAGGCGGAGGAAGGGCGCGTCTCTATTAGGGTGATGCGCCTGTTTTTCCGCGTTCTCCGCTCCGTACCACGTGAGGTGTAGGCATCTTTGTCATTGATCCACCCCATACCAAACCAGTTCTCTATTAAGTCCGCTCTATGTAATGAGCGGTGATTGGTCCATTCAAATTCAGGGATGTGATTGGAGTGAGTGGGAAGGGGGTTGGTATATAAAGCAGGGATATGTTCACAAACATTGTCAGATTGTCATTACTTGAGAAAGGATCTGCGCTCCGAAACGTCGTACTTCTTGACTAAGCTGAATAAAAGAAGATTATAGCAACAGAAGACGGTGCCGATTGCTTTGTTCTATGATTTGTTAGGATAACGAAAAACTCTGCAACTTCCCACAAAGGATTATTAAAGAAATTCCCTAAGCCACATCAATAGGACCATACCCTTTTAGTGCCCAACCTTACTCTTCTGTGAAAATCAGAAATAGGGATACCGTAATACACGTGGTTCAGATGCTTGTTTTTCTGGTGTGTTGTTTTCAGAGAAATTAGAAACTGCTGCCTGGAGAAGTAGTGTGTATTTGAATGAAATATACAGAAGGCAATAGTCTAGTATTGCATCAGCCTAACAGTTAAAAGAAAAAAAAAATGACATTTTTGAAATTTTTATGTCCTGAGGTTACATATTTATTGCTCTCCTTTGTAGTTAGTACTAAATTATGAGCACAATGATAAACTCAACCACAACTCCTATCGACAAACAGATAGCAGGCTGAATTAACAATGCCTACAAAATTAACTGAGAAAACTCATTTGGCGGCAATTCACCTTAAAAATATTGAATGAAAAAATATAACAAACAATAATTCCCAGAAGGCAACTGTGCAGTAAATTCCAAGCTAGTTTCTGTAAAAATGCTGTGTTCTCCAGAATTTTGCCAGCCCTTCTCTTTTCATGTATTCCCATGTTCCCCCCCAGGACAACCAGATTCATTTGTACTTTTGTCTGTTTTCACTTAGGCCTCTTTCACGGTGCGACGTTAAAGTCGCACATTAGAAAATGTTCCAACGCAGACTAACGCACAGCAATGCAAAGTCTGTGCGACATTCACAGTGCACACATTGCGTTGTGTGTAACGTGTAGCAATATTTAGAAAGTGCTGCATGCTGTGCGTTTAGCAATACATTTGCTGCGTTGTGTGTTGCACATGCTCAGTAATTTTTAAATGTAACACATGTGCCGTTTTCGTTCCATCAGTATGCGGCGAAAACGGCGCGCCAAGAGACACATAATGTAGTACAAAATAACGTCCAATTTTATAACCTACATGCGCTGCGTTATGGGCATGTTGTGTGACTTCGTCGTATCAAACTCACCGTCCCACTGTGAAAGAGGCCTTAAGATACCCAATCTGATTTTTAGTGAATAAAATAAAAACTGACATTCTCTTGGAACTAACTTGTGAACTTCAAGTAACTTAATTATATGTTGTCACATGTTGTGCGATGAAATGCAGACAGTTACATTTACAACATTAAGAAACAGCTACTTCCTCATGTCAACAAGTGTATCTTCATTGACCCGTTACCATGTTACCTGAAGAGCCAGCTTTTTTTTCTTTGACACATTCTTTAAGCATGAGATAATAGTAGTATTTTTTTAACCAAATGGCTATTAATCTTCAAGCAAAAAGAGAAGCTTAGCTCTGGTTTTCATCAAGAAATAAATCCTATGGCTTCAGGGCTACAAACCTGAATGACATTTTGTTATTTTTAAACAGAGCACAAATTAACCTGAAAAACATATATTCATTATAAGCGGACTCAAAACATATCCAGACGCTGAGCGAGTCAGAACTGCTATTCTTAATTCCATCTTCTTGGGTTATTATACACCATAAACGAAAAATGCCGAAGGCCATTACATACATTTTTTAAGTAGTGTATGACCGAGCTGAGAGTAATGCTGAATCAATGAACTTCAGAATGGAAGGAACAGCATTTTAAAACTTAGAGAGAAAACCCTAATGCAGTTCACCATAAACTATATGTATTTATCCTAGATTGCAAAGGGATATGGAAGGTTATATTTTTTTATGTCCCTTTACAAAAATACATATTGGCTGTTCTGATTTTCTACCTCTCATGCATTCTATGTTCCTGTACACAAAAAAATGCCACAACACATTGGCCTCAATTCACTAAGCTTATCTCCTGTCTTTAATAACTCTTCAAGAGTTGTTACCATGGTGATAAGGCATGTAGTATTCAGGAAACATTTTACCTCAGGCAAACCTAAAATTAACTCTTCTGTCTTTAAGTTAACTTTTTAATCCTTAAAATAACTCCAGAGTTAAAGACAGGCTGTTCATTAACTGCGTGTGAAAATAACTACAGAGGAGGTAACTTAACTACAGAGGAGGTAAATTAACTACAGAAGAGGTAACTTAAGGAATGAAGAGATAAGATAACTCTCTTACTGTGTGGAGGTAAGTTTTATCTTGCCTTATTATCTCCAGCATGATCTTAGTGAATTGAGGCCATTGTCTTGCTTTGGAGGGGGGAGAAGAGACAACAACGGAGAAGTTGTAAATGGAGAAGAACAATGTGTTCAGCCTGTACTGTGCAAAGAGTCCACAGTCAGGTCTCTACCTGTCCCTCAAAAAAGCTCACACAGGGCAGGGGCTTACATAGGGGAAAATCCCCAGGTCTTTCACAGGTGTATAATTTTCTCGCTGCAGAGAATTTGTTAGCAGAGCAAAGGTTCATACACACGTTGGACTTTTACAAGCTACCAGTCGTCAGACCCGACTGCGGGGTGGTCGTCCTGACGACACTTTGCCGGTGTGCACAGTCTGTCGTCAGGCTGATAAGGCTGGTTTTGACTGATACGCTCAGCGGATTGGTCAAAAACAGCCTTATTAGCCTGACGACAGACTGTACACACCGGCAAACTGTCGTCAGAACGACCGCCCCGCAGGCAGGTCTGACGACTGGTAGCTTGTAAAAGTCCTACGTGTGTATGTAGCTTAACTCAACTGTCTGGCCAGCACACTCTTCTATCAGTATGAGTGATCCCTGCCTTTATCCCCACTGGCTACCTCTTCTCAGTGACACAGCAGCATGTTACGTGAGCTACATGTACTGGTGCACAGAGAAGAGGCACGGTCGGAGATGAAGACGGTGAGCACACAAAGTGATGGAGGAGTGCTCAGGCTGGGATAGGTGTATTGCTCTGCTGCTGAATTCTCTGCAAAGGCCCCAAGGACCACTATACATCTGGAGGAGTGAGGAGGACCTGGTGGTCTTCTAGCCAGCTCTGGGGCCCGATGGGGCAGAAACAAAGAGGCCGGATGCCACTTAACCACTTTGCATCCCAGCCTGTTTCCCCTTAACTACTTGCAGTTTTTATGTTTTACAGTATTTTTTCCAAAGAATAATTGTGTTTTCTATTGTTTTTAGTGGGAGAAATAAGAAAAAAATACATTAATTCTCAGTTTTTACAGTTTTAAAAACAACAAGTGCTACTGTAGATAAAAAAAAAACAGCAAATTGTACTTGGCTATTCCTCCCATTTATCACAAAACTTAAGTTATGTTCCTGTCAAAATTTATATTGATATCTGATTCTCAAAAAAAATAATATAGTACTCACAGAGGTGCTTGGTTCTACCCAGTATTGGTATTGCTCCTTTCGCTGCTTGATGAAGTAGGATCAAACCTGTGGAGTATTTGTGAATACATTATTGTGCATTATAAGCCAACAATTTTTGGTGTCTTCTTGGAGGAGGTAAGTCGACCACTACCTCCTCTTTTTAAAAGTTTTTTAATCGCTTTTATACAACCCTGGTGCCTCTGTGATACAGTCGATTGTCAAGTAAAGGTAGATTTTTGCTACAGTGTGTACTTGTCATGCAGTATTATCCCCCCACCTCATATTGATAGCCAGATGTGCTCCAATATTTGCCCTCCTAGCCCATATTGATTGCCAGAATGTACCCTAGTATAAGCCCCCAGTATAAATAGCCAGATATGGCCCTTTATTAGCCCCCCCCCCCCATAGCTACCCAGATGTGCTCCTTTATTAGCCTGCCTACCTTCAGTATGTATAGCCAGATGTGTGTCTTTATCAGCCCCCATATAGATAGCTAGATTTGCCTCTTCATTAGCATATAATGGCACATTTACCAATTTATTAGTGCCTCCCCCCCGTATATATAGTCAGATGTGCCATTTTTAGCCCCTGTATAGCCAGATGTGCCCCTTAATTACCCCCCAGTACAGATAGTCAGTTGTTCTCCTTTATTAGCCCCCCCCCCCCCCACACACACACACACACATAGTTAGCCAGATGAGCCACTTTTCTATCCCCTCTCTAATAGATAGCCAGGTGTGCCTTAGTATTAGGTTCAACCTCCCACCACCATTGCTGCAATTGGGCAGCATGGAGGATTACTCTTAAAGTATCCATCATCTGACCTCATTCCAGCAACAATTGGACTCCCTTCTGTGCACTACCGCTGTCAGCCTCTATTTGCCAACTGGTCCAGTTCACGGCTTGTTGATTCATTCAGCAAAGGCTGACAGCGGTAGTGCACAGAGAGGAGCCCAAAGTGGATATACTGAAGCTGCGTAGTGAAGTGGTGTTAAAGGGGGTTAGAAGGCCTCATATCACTGTTGCCCAGAGCCCCATTGATCCTAGTAATGGCCCTAAGCTCGCAGTCACACAGTTTTTTTGTTTGTTTTGGAGGAAGGGCAACAGTAAACTTATCATTGTGTTTTTGGGTAGTGGAAGGACACTGTAGTGTCTGGAGGACACCTATGCACACATGAAGAGAACATGCAAACTACATACAAAAATCTCAGATTCAAGCATGGGAATCTAGTTCTGCAAGGCAAGAGAGCTATCCATTACATAATTGAGTTGCCTCACAAATTCTGTAGCAAAAATGATTTCAATGCATATTAACACATGTTTGTGAAAAGGGTTGCCTAGCTGCTAGGAAATGATACATATAAGCACATGTATACATCCTGAGCTAATACATTCAACTGAATAAATATTTAATTTACATGGCACCTTTTTATCCTGTTTGCTTATGCTTTTAATCCTTCACAGAGGACACAGAGTTATAAGCGAAGTTAATGAGCAGAAATATCTTATTCTCCTGTTATTTTATGAACTACACATGTAAAAGGGCTTCTAGTTTCTTGATGTAAAACAATTTGATGTTTAAAGGAAACCTATTATAAGAGAAATATGGAAGCTGACATATTTTCTCTCCCCTAAAAATGATAATGGCCTAATGGCTATGCCCACCCATTGCATCTAATAAGATGTGAATCACTGACTCATAACAAACCAACAGATCAGATGTTTTGACTCAAGTCTTACTTCACTGGTTGCATGTTGTTCCTTCACTAGTTTGTTGCTTGTCCCTTTACTAGTTTCTTGCTTGTTTCTTCACTAGTTGTATGGTTGTTTCTACACTAGTTGCATGCTTGTTCCTTCACTAGTTGTATGGTTGTTTCTTCACTACTACTCAGTGATTCTGATTCTGATTCACTACTTGGTTGCTTATTTCTCCGCTAGTTGTATGTTTTTTCCTTCACTAGTTGTTTGGTTGTTCCTTTACTAGTTGCTTGCTCCTTCACTAGTTGTATGGTTATTCCTTCACTAGTTGCATGCTTGTTCCTTCAATAGTTGCTTGCTTGTTCCTTCACTAGTTCCATATTTTTCCTTCACAAGTTCCTTGGTTGTTCCTTTCCTTCACTAGTTGCTTTTTTATTCCTTAACTAGTTGTATGGTTGTTCCTTCTCTAATTATATGGTTGTTCCTTCACTAGTTGCATGCTTGTTCCTTCAATAGTTGCTCACTTGTTCCTTCACTAGTTGCATATTTTTTGTTCACTAGTTCCTTGCTTTTTCCTTCACTAGTTGCATGATTGTTCCAGGTGTGAAAAGGACACTGAGGATCCCAAAAGTTCTGTGGTGGAGCCAAAATGACAATATTTAAAGTATAAACCCTCATTTTCTCTAGGTCAGTAGTGTCTGAATCACACACCCGAAACAACCATGCAGATAATCCAGTCAGACTTCAGTCAGAAACATCTGATCTGCATGCTTGTTCAGGGTCTATGGCTACACGTAATTGAGGTTGAGGATCAGCAGAATGCTAGGCAATTTACATAGTTTAAACACAAATAAATGTCAGTTTCCATATACCTCTCACTTCAGGTGTGTCCTAAGAAGCATGGAAGCATTATGGCAGCTCTGGAATGTAACATACAGTGGCTGGTACTGCACTTCTTCTCTCTTCGCCTCTCCACAAATTAATTACTTAGTAATGATTTTCACTATTCAAAACACATATAGGGGTGATCATTGCCACTACATTATGTAGAAACTGCTGCGCTCTCCAGACCTGCAACAACACATAAACTCCACATAGGGTAATATTGTATAGTCAATACAGTCTCTCCACACCACTAGTGACTTGTGCTCCCCAGACGAAAAAATCTTAGTGCTCCCACTTCCCCTTTTCCTAGATGCTCACCAGATGTATACCACCCCAGCTTTCAGGTGGATCTTAACCATTTGCCGACCGCATGCTTATACCGTGCGTCGGCAAAGTGGCAGCTGCAGGACCAGTGATGCAGTACTGCGTCGCCAGCTGCAGGCTGATTAATCAGGAAGCAGCCGCTCGCGCGAGCGGCTGCTTCCTGTCAAATCACGGCGGGGGGCTCCGTGAATAGCCTGCGGGCCGCCGATGGCGGCTCGCAGGCTAAATGTAAACACAAGCGGAAATAATCTGCTTTGTTTACATTTGTACGGCGCTGCTGCGCAGCAGCGCCGTAAGGCAGATCGGCGATCCCCGGCCAATCGGCGGCCGGGGATCGCCGCCATGTGACAGGGGACGTCCTGTCACTGGCTGCACAGGACGGATAGCGTCCTGTGCAGCCTCGATCACCGGGGGGGGAACAGGTAGGAGAGGGAGGGGGGAATTTCGCTGCGGAGGGGGGCTTTGAGGTGCCCCCCCCCCGCCAGCCACACGCAGGCAGAAGAGATCAGACCCCCCCTGCACATCATCCCCATAGGGGGGAAAAAAGGGGGGCAATCTGATCTCTCCGCCTGCACCCTGATCTGTGCTGGGGGCTGCAGAGCCCACCCAGCACAGATCACTAAAAACCACGGCTGGTCCTTAAGGGGGGGTAAAGGGTGGGTCATCAAGTGGTTAAGCAGTGATTAATAGTCAGCTCTCTTAGCTCTGTAGGGGAAATAAAAGGAACTCCACATAGGGTAATACTGTTCAGATAACAAGACAACTTTTAAACAGCACTCTCTTCAATTCCCACAGTGTCACCAGGTGAATGTGTCACTCCACACTGCAAGCCACACTTCTCACCAGATGCAGCCCACCTCTCAATTCAGGTGGAAAATGCGTTTGGTTTGCTTCCAATCAAGCCACGAATGATGCCTCTTTAAGATAATTCTTTTAATCCAGAATAAAAATCTCCATAAAACGATAAAAAACAATAGAAAACCACATAGCGTAATATTGTCATAAAAAAAAGCCTCTGTGCGCTCAATGCATCTCACTTACGCGTCCAGAGTTTATGTCAGCGTGTCACAAAGTAAGCATGCCAATGCCCATCCGCAGTCCGGTGTGCTGTTCAGGTACCCGCGCTCTCAGCTGTCCGCGCAGTCCCGCTCTGCTCCTTTCCCCGGATCAAGGGTTTTCCGCCGTGCACTAAAATTTAGACCGGCCGGTCCGCTTCCTAGTGTGCGTTCGACCGTCGATTAGGACTGCGGATGGGCATTGGCATGCTTACTTTGTGACACGCTGACATAAACTCTGGACGCGTAAGTGAGATGCATTGAGCGCACAGAGGCTTTTTTTTATGACAATATTACGCTATGTGGTTTTCTATTGTTTTTTATCGTTTTATGGAGATTTTTATTCTGGATTAAAAGAATTATCTTAAAGAGGCATCATTCGTGGCTTGATTGGAAGCAAACCAAACGCATTTTCCACCTGAATTGAGAGGTGGGCTGCATCTGGTGAGAAGTGTGGCTTGCAGTGTGGAGTGACACATTCACCTGGTGACACTGTGGGAATTGAAGAGAGTGCTGTTTAAAAGTTGTTTTGTTATCTGAACAGTATTACCCTATGTGGAGTTCCTTTTATTTCCCCTACAGAGCTAAGAGAGCTGACTATTAATCACTGCCCAAGATCCACCTGAAAGCTGGGGTGGTATACATCTGGTGAGCATCTAGGAAAAGGGGAAGTGGGAGCACTAAGATTTTTTCGTCTGGGGAGCACAAGTCACTAGTGGTGTGGAGAGACTGTATTGACTATACAATATTACCCTATGTGGAGTTTATGTGTTGTTGCAGGTCTGGAGAGCGCAGCAGTTTCTACATAACGTTTTATTCCAAATTGGACTTTTCTGCAGCGATCCCAATACTTGTTGGACAGTGGATATAAGTGCAATATACGGATTGTGGACATTAGATATATGTGCAATATATAGATTGTGGCGCAGTGTTTATTTCAATACATTGCCACTACAGAACCAAGAAAGCACTAGGGAAGTGACTGGAGAAGGGTCCCACGTGGGCTCCTCAGGTGCAGGGGCACTAGTGTGGCCACAATATGTCTTTAGCCTATAAGAGAAGGTTGTCCTTTACACTGAGTATCGCCTCTGCTTGAAGAGCCTGTAGAGTTGCCACCAAATGGAAAAGTTCAGAGTGAACAGAGTATACTACAGAAAAAGAAAGGGCATCCTTGGTGCAACCACAGCTCTTTGTGTTTGGGGACATTATAGCACTCAGTGTAGGTACTACGGGCTATACCTGTAAGCATACATTTGGCCCAGCCATATTATCCTAAGCTGAGTTGGCTCCAGATGTTGGGACACTTGTTCAAACATACTCTTATTGCCAGAGACAATCACTAATAATCATGCCAGGCATCAGTTGTATGCAAGTATCTTTATTATACTAAAGTACAGAATAAGAACATGATCCCTGTGCTTGTGCTCCCATTATGGCAGAGACTGCCAAATCCACCTTCCTAATCCCACTCTCACAGTACAGATAGAGTGGGTGTAAGTGTTCAAGTTCAACTTAAACAAGGAGGATTCCAGTTTTATTTATGGCTGGTTCCGATTCCAAGGAATGATTATGCAATCCTGCTGATTTAAGAGATGCTATAGTCTTTATGCTAACTGATGTAAAATATTCAGGCTTCAGCTGGATGTTTACAGCAGAGAAATTGAACCATTGCCCTTTAAATCAATTCTATGATTCATCTTGCTTCCAATCGCCCGCCTATTGCCGAAGGCCCATGTGACACCAGGAACCTTTAGTGGTGAGTGTTTGCCAAGTTTCCGTCAAAGGCATTACCCTGTAATCTTGTTTTCAGTGTAGCTGAAGCAGTTATAGAATAACATATCGATGAAGCAAACTTTAATTACTGCACATTAGAGGGGAAAGAGGCTCTGTCCTTGCTTAACATCATTATTCTGTGCAGATCAAATTGCTGCATGATATTTTTATTTCGTACAATTAAAAAAAAAAAGAAAAAAAGTGTCAATTATAATGCGTTTGACAGCCATTAGGTTAACAAATGCGGTGATGTCACATGCCATCATTGGCTGCAAAGTTAATTGCCGTTGGAAGAGTGCAAATGATTTAATTTTACATATGTCAGTTGCTCTTCAGAGCTGAGCATAGGTCAAAATAAAAGACCAAATGATATATAGAATTGAAAAGGATTTTCTCCCTAATTTTGGAAGTAAAGAAACCAAGGTGACATTTTAAAACTGACGCCTTGTTTAAATGTGCTCATGGATTCTTCACAAATGTTATCCATTAGTGTTGATCAAAATGAATAATTTTGGTTTTGTGAATGTTTGCTTAATTTTTCACAGTTACTGATCATAATAACAGTTTTATGGGTAACCTTATTTTACATAAAATTTTGCATAATTTCACACAAATGCATTTAAAGGACAACTGAAGCGAGAGGGATATGGAGGCTGCCATATTTTTTTTTCCTTTTAAGCATTACCAGTTTCCTGGGTTGTTTTGGTAATCCTCTGCCTCTAATCCATTTAGCTATAAACCCTGAACAAGCTTTCAGCAGATCAGATGTTTCTGAAATAATTTTAGATCTGACAACATTAGCTGCATGGTTGTTTTTAGTGTTCTTTAGACAATACTGCAGCCAAACAGATTAGTAGGGCTACCAGGCACTGGTATTGTTTAACCAGTTAATCCTATCTGGACAACTATAGTTGTCCAGATAGGAGCCACGGTAGTCTATCTGGACGCCCGCCGATCTTTCCTGGTGGCACTTACATGGCAGTGATTTGTGAAGGGGAGCAAGTGTTCCCTGAACCAATTGCAGTGCCTTGAATGAATGGGCCATGTCCATTCATAATAACGAAAGTAAAAATAAAAAAGAGTAAAAAAAAAGAACACTTCCTGATAGCCCAGGATAGTGTTTTTTAGCGCTAGTGGTGAAAAAAATCACAGGCTCAATACATTTTTAATAAAAATAATAATAAAATAAATCACTTCCAAACCCAGCATAGATAGCCAGATGTGCTCCCAGTATTAAGTGGCCTCCCCTTCCATATGCAGAGTGGAGTGAGTGGAGCAGCACTATAGCTCATCTGTTGGCAGCATTGAGATCCCTCTAAAATGCTGTCTGCCACAGTGTCTCATTTCTATGACACCCTGGATCTACACACATAATAAGATGCCACTAGAGGAAGTCATGAAGATGAGACACTGTGACAGACTAGGGCTGAAAAGGGAATCTGGTGGCACTGACAGATGAGCAACAAGAACGCTCCACTCTTCATATGGCCTGGCGGAGGTAGGAGGCACTCAAGGTGGCACAGGTGCGCCCTCTGGGCTCTGTGCCCAGAGGCTGGTGCCTCTCGAGCCTCTGTCTCAGCCTTGAAGCCCAGTATAAACAGGCCCCAGATTGTACATCTATGGATGTCAAGATATAGTATATACAGTTGCAGCAAATAATATATCACAGTGGCTTGTAATGTGTTACACTTTTACACAATTTTAAGCATTTTTTATGCTGAAAAAGCTTTCAGAATAAGCATCATAGGCGATTGGTATTGTGAATGTGTTACACTATTACACAATTTTAAGCATTTTTTATGCTAAAAAAGCTTTTAGAATAAGCATCATAGGTGATTGGTAAGCTTTGTTTTACTTTAAAGAAAGGTGATCATACATCTGCTATGGTCCCACTTCAAAAGGACTTGCTTGTCAAGCCAATTAAACAAAAAAGATTGTCTAATTATGACTGACCTTCGGGAACACTATTTAGCTGGAATGATACATTTTCCATATAAAAGAACAGACTGAACTTTAATGGACTCAGAATTCCTCTGGGCTGAAAATTGTTTTTCTGAAATTTTACACAAAGTAATAGACCCGTGTAATTAGACCCTAATGAAATCAGTCATTACCAAACCCATTTGCCACATACCAGTCTTATGTTGTATGAATAGAGACAAAACTATCTGTGTCCTGAAAAATCTAGCATATACAGTGATTGAACATGCCTTTCCCTCATTTTATGTAGAATTCAAGGCAGTGGTTTCGGCTTTGTTCACATTATATCACATTCACTTTCAAAATGGACAAGAAATTGCAAGCTGTGAATTGCAAACTCATACTGTTCCATGGTGATGTGCAGAAACATGCACAAAATCACAGCTGCAGTGTTTTTAAAAAAACAAAACAAAAACACACATTCAAATGGCATGTTGTGTGAACAGTCTAAGGCCCGGGTCACACTTGCGTAAGAGTGGCGAACGGATCTGTGAAAACGGATCTTATCACCGGTCGATTGGATCAGTTTTCACTCTGTTTCCGTTCTGCTGCTTCCGCTCCGTTTCCCAACATCCCCCCCAGACCCAGACCCCCAAAGTTGATTTTTCTATTTAGAACGGTCCATTTTTTCACTAGTGTGAAGAAACGTTCCTTTTTCTCATTGCCCCCAAAGCAGAGCTTTAGCTTCCGCTCCACTGGGCTCAGAGGTCCGGAAAACTTGTTGTTGCCGGAAACTTGATTCAGGGGATCGTGCAGAAGGGATCCGTTTGAACGGACTGCTGTGAACGGATCCATAGGTTAACACTGAATCCGTTCCCTTCCGATCCGGGAACAGACCATTTTTTTACCACTAATGTGAATCGGGCCTCTTTCAGATAGACGACTGAACTACACACTTGTCAAGCAGTACAGCATGCTGTCTGCTGCCCAAAAGTGGCAATTGGGTGCAAATAAAATGCAGCTGTATGGTAGCAGTGGTAACATCATGTTTGTCAGCGCTTGACACGCAGTGGCGTTACCTGGTGGCAGAAAATCATGACATGTCGCATCAGATGTGACTCCATGGGGGCCGCCTGTACCAAGCACTAACAAGCATCTGGGTGGTGCAAGAGAGCAGCTCACAGGCGGTGAATTCATTGTGGAAAAAACACGCAAAAATTGTGTTCTAGTAGTGTGCATAGAGCCTTATTAGGGCCCCTTTCACACTATGGGCTTGATTAATTATTAATAACGTGCTGGAACAGCACAAGTTACCTCTTCTCACACTAATTAATGATACCTCGGGGCACTCAATGCGCGCTAGTGTCAGCGTACCATGCATCACTTAGCAACAGCCAATCCTTTGAATTGCAGCACGGTAGTGATGTATCGCTACCACTAAGTAATGTACACTACGCTGCCACTAGCACGAGTATCATTAAGTTGCGCTCATTTATTACTTGAACTGTATAGAGATGGTTTGCTAAGGCAGGATGAAGGGGGATTGGTAGGGGAATATGCTTTTACATGGGATTGAACATCTATCCATTGTCTACTATGCACATTTAATTTCTTGATGGATCCTCCTACGCCTTGGCCCTTGTTTAGTGCCCTTTTTTCTCCTAGGTTTTCTTCTAGATTATATTTCCACACCTTATTAATAAAATGCCAGGAAGCAAGAAAATACTTGAAGGGCAGTACTTTTTATAACTACTTTTTGATACTTTTTCAACTGAGTGTTGAAAAGTTATTTTTAACAGAAGATGAAAATATCTCCTAGGAGAAAAAGTGAATTGAAAAAGGGCCTTTGTCTTCACATTGCCACTGCTGTATTAGTGCATCACATTGCCAAATTTGAACATTTTACCGCCCAAGGCCCTGTGTCACCAACCCCCCCCCCCCCCCCCCCTGTGTGCTTCGCATGCACATGTTTGTTCCCTCAGTCTGTGCTCCCATCTTGTGCTTCCCCCATACTGTGTACTTCCCTGGTCCTGTGCTCCCTTCATTTTGTGCTGTGCTTTGGGGGAGACCCCCACCTCCCTCACATGGGTCCTCTCCTTCTGGTACTTCCCCCTCCAGATTAGCAGCAGCAGACAGGAGCAGCGGGAGAGGACTTACTCACCTGATTAGCGGAAGCACAGTGAGCAGTGGAGAAGACGGAGACCAGTGTCACGTGGCGAAGACTCTTCGCACCATCGCCTGGAATGCAGGAAGCATTCCAGGCGATGGTGCGAAGAGTCTTCGCCACGTGACACTGGTCTCCGTCTTCTCCACTGCTCACTGTGCTTCCGCTAATCAGGAACCACAGTGGGTGTAGAAAAGGCAGAGAGCAGTGTCATGTGACAATGACACTGCGCACCATTGCCTGGAACGCAGGAAGCAGGTGAGTAATTCCTCTCCCACCGCTCCTGTCTGCTGACACTAATCTGGAGGGGGAAGCGCCAGAAGGAAGGGACCTACGTGAGGGAGGTGGGGGGTCTGGCCCCTCTCCTCGTCACTGTCCCCGCTGCCCCTTCTTGTGCTGCTTCCCCCTCCTGCAACATAGCCTCTTTGGGAGGCCTTGGCGACACTCCCGTCCTGTCTGTCACCCGGTGCACCATGCCCCCTGGCGCCCAATGGCAGGAACGCCCCTGATGAGGCGGACACTCTGGGACTTGGAGGGGACCACTGAATGACCCAGAGGCTTGTAAGCAGGAGTTGCTGCAGTGTTCTGAGGACAGTAAGACTGCTGAGATACAGCAAAAAGTGGGTTCAATAGGGCAGCACGGTGGCGTAGTGGTTAGTGCTCTCGCCTTGCAACGCTGGGTCCCCGGTTCGAATCCCAGCCAGGTCAACATCTGCAAGGAGTTTGTATGTTCTCCCCGTGTCTGCATGGGTTTCCTCCAGGTACTCCGGTATCCTCCCACAACCCAAAAACATACAGATAAGTTAATTGGCTTCCCCATAAATTGGCCCGAGACTACGATACATACACTACACATTTCATACAGGACTATGGTAGGGATTCGATTGGGAGCCCCTCAGAGGGACAGTTAAGTGACAAGACAATATATACTCTGGACAGCGCTGCGGAAGATGTCAGTGCTATATAAATAATAATAATGGCACAAGGAAGGAAAACAATATTCTGCCCATTTCAGTTACTTTTCAATGAGCCTGTTTAATTATGAGTTCTTTTACAGAATGGAAAAGAGTGATAAACCGCTGCACTCAAGCATTGACAGAGCTAGACCTAGGCAGCCTGGACCAGTAGACAAGATGAATAAAGGAAGGAGCTTCAATGTCTTCCGGAATTTTATTAACCTATTTTGGTTCCTGGACGTAGAAACTACGTCCAGGAACCATGCGCGCTACAGCGCGCTCCCGCGGCCGATCACGCATGCTCCCGGCCCGCGGTTTGTTAGCCAGGCAATCAGTGTATCGGGCTATGGTGCCCGATCACTGATTCCTCTCCCTCGCTGAAAAAGCGACAGCTTCTCCCGGAAGCTTCGCTTTTTCTGGCTGTAACGTACCCCATACGTCGCTCTAAGCGTGTGTTACGCTTAGAGTGACGTCATGTAAACAAACTCATGGCCGCCATCTTGTGGCCAAAAAGTAAAACTACAACTAAAAGTAAAAAAAATAAAATTCAAACACACATTTACATTATAAATCACATGTTTACATCTCACCCTCCCAAAACTACCCAAATAAAATGTTTAATATAAAAAAAAACAAAAAAACATTACAATAAAAAAAACTAAAACATGTAAATATTTACATAAGGGTCTAAACTTTTTAAATATCAATGTAAAGATGAAATACTTCTATATTTTTTTTATTTTAAACTTGTAAATAGTGATAGATGCAAAACGGAAAAAATGCACCTTTATTTCCAAATAAAATATTGTCGCCATACATTGTGATAGGGACATAATTTTCACGGTGTAATAACCGGGACATATGGACAAATACAATACGCGAGTTTTAATTATGGAGGCATGTATTATTTTAAAACTATAATGGCTGAAAACTGAGAAATGATCAATTTTTTCCGTTTTTTTCTTATTCTTCCTGTTAAAATACAACGCTTACATGCGATCCCTCGTAGTGTCCAGGGCCCCCCCCCCCCCCCTCTACTTGCATTTACATATTTCCCTTTTTGCTCCTCTCCTAAGACCTAAGCTTAATGCTTTATAATATTGTTAGCTTGTTCTTATGCATGCATACAGATTTTATGTACATTTTTACATACCTTTTTGATTGTTTTTATGTAACCTGAGTCAGGGAGGGTTCTGTGCCGACCCGTCCCTCCTTCTTTAGGGTGGTTCTGGGTTGACCCCTCCCCCTTCTCTTCCTTTTTAAAGACAATCTGTACTCTAAAATTCTTACAATAAAAAGCATACCTTTCTATTCATTATGTTCTCCTGGGCCCCTCTGTGCTGTTTCTGCCACTCCCTGCTGCAATCCTGGCTTGTAATTGCCAGTTTTAGGCAGTGTTTACAAACAAAATACATGGCATGTGATAGGCTGAGAGGAGCTCAGTCTGTGACTCCTGCAGAGCCTGCAGGGGATGTGGAGAGGGTGTGTATAGCTTCTGTCTATAACAAGCAGAGAAGCACATTCTTGCCTGAGTGCCTGAGCCCGACAAAGCCGTCAGAGGAAAGAAGATTAGATTATATAACAGAGATAATACAGCCACTGTGCAACTAGGAAAGGCTGCAGTAAGACAGACAACATTAGAACAGGTATAGGAAGTTATAGGATAGAAGAAATAAGGCTGAAAATTTTATTACAGAGTCTCTTTAACTGTGTGTTTGAGCTGTAGAATTGTGCTACGATTAAGGACCAGATTGGGTCCGAAACATGTCAGCTCTGTGTATGTTCTGTTGTTTTGTGATAAGTCCTTAATAAAATTCCGGCAGACATTGAAGCGGGCCTCCTTCCTTCATTCTTCCTTTACAGAAAATATAGGCAAATTAGTCTTAGACAGGCATATGACCAAGGAATAAAGAAGCGGCAGAAACAAAGACTTAGGCTTCCCTTGCTCTATCATTTCATATTCCACTCATTTTCACTTCAGGGCTAGTGTACACAATGGCTCAAGGCAGCACGTTCTGTACAGAGAAAACCCTGTCTCTTCTAAAGGAAGTTGTAAAATTCTTACTGTAAACAGTATGATGCCTGAAGGTACGACACGTGTTGCAGCTTCATGCAGTATTCAAAGCTAAGATGTAAGTGATTTATTTATACTTAAAATCGTATACTTCTAACCAGTAAATTGATGGAATGAAATCAAAGGAGTGTGTTTGTGTAATTTATTTATTCACCTGGGGCTTCCTTCATCCCTTAGCAATCTATCAGGTTCCACTGCCCTCCAGGGTACCGCTATCCGCTCAAAAAGATCCCTGACAACAGCTGTGGTCACTGACAGTGGCGTTGCAATAGGGGATGCAGAAGTTGCGAACCCCCCCCCCCCCCCCGGAGCCCCTGGACCAGAGGGGCCCGCTTCATCCATCTTATTAGCTCTTAACTTGTGCTATGCTGGTAATGAGCACCTCTATATGTGTATTGAATTGCGGAAATCCTTCACAAACTGTTTCCTTATTCTAAATACACCTCTCTGTCACTACAGCTGTCCTTGATAGGATTTGGGTCTCCATATTAATAGAGTGCTTGTGGCCCCATGTAAAATTCGTACTGGGGTGAATTACGAAACTGGTCACTGATACTGGTACTGTGCACCACTGTTGATTACATTTATGTGCAGTTTATGTCTATGAAAACTGTAAGCGCAGAACACTCCTGGCACCCAGATAGGCATCAGAGCTACAGCAAGTGACTTCTATGGGCTGGAAGAATCCCCAGGTAAGTAAATCTAATCTTCCCCCATCCCCACCTCTTATATCCTTTAAGTAGATAGAATAATTAAACTAAAGCAAATTACAGTTAATTCAACAGTCTAACTTGCCCTCCCCTTTCAATGCATATAATCATTTTGATAGCAAATACGCTTCAAATAATAGCACACATTTTTAGCTTTGTACTTTTTGCAAAAATATATTTAAAATACCTGGCTGTTACCTCTGGTTCCAATGTCCAGTACTACTGATACACTGATACACTCCCAGCACAGTTTTATCTCCATGCTCAATGTGTAAAAAAAAAAAGCATATGACCTTTTCCACTCCTTCCACAAGTTAAAAGAGTCAAATAGAAGCATGGTGAGAAATGTTATAGCAGGTAGAGCTGGATCAAAAGAGGTACATCTGGCTGGGGAGGGCATGTCAAGGGTTTAAGTCATTATAACAGACGGAGTAAGCAGATGGGAAGAGTAGCTGCAGTGCTAACCACAGAGAGTTAATTTCTAAATCTAGTAAGGAGTTGTGGTCAGAAAATCTGCTCTAGAGTAAGGATCTCCCATCTTACAGGCCACAAAGTTCTAGAGGACTAAGGGAGGATCTAGCAATCAGGTTGTTTAATCAGGTTGTTTAAATATATTCATTGCAAGAAGTGCAGATTTGTAATTCAAAACATTAATTATTAATGTCAATTTACCATAATGTACATTAAAATATGAGGCCTGAACTAGAGCATTGAACTAAAGCATTAATAAATGTACAGCCTAATGTGCAATGGTTGCATAATGCCACTAAATAGCAACAGAACACTGCCTGTGCTCTCCTATTCTGTAGTATAACTTTAATTTCCAGTTCACATTGGCTTATTTTGAATGACAGGCTTGACCATCCTCACATAGCATTCTGAGCTTCACTAACACTAAGGGTAAACACTATGGTGATTAAAAGACAAAACTGCTTCTTATCGGCTGTAGAATATTTTATAATTCATTTGCTTAAAAACACAGGATAGTGTAGCCTGCTTTACATTATATACAGTGTTGTAAACAATGACTGCCTATGCTAGAAAGATTAACAGGAGCTAGATCTGAGACAGATGTGCACTCTTTGAAGTCCTATGGTAGGAAAGCACTATACAAATGTTATTGTTATATAGTGTTATATAGTGTATACACAATGTTGGAGTAAAGGCCCCTTTCACACTATAACGGTGCGTAGCATCATGGTACACCCCCCTGTGGCTCCCACATCACTGTGGCCATTTGTCTCTACGAGACTGGTCACACTACCTGCGGTGCGCGGGGGTGAGGCGGAAGTACTTCGCACGATGCAGAGGTGATGCAGACTCTGCAGTACGTTGCTGAGCAGTACCGCTTGGCACACAATTGCATTGGAGTCAATGGCACTGCAACAATCTATTTAGATTGTTAGCGGTGCGGCGCGCACGCACGCACAGATCATTCAAATTTCACTGACGTACTTCCTGTCTAGCAGGGAGCAAGTCACCAGCAGGGAGCAAGTCACCAGCAGGGAGAAAGTCACCCTGTCAGCGCTCTCTACCGCATGGTGATTTAAAGCGGACCTGAATAGTAAAAGGAAAGTAAGTGTTTCACTCACCTGGAGCTTCTGCCAGCCCCTTGCAGCTTTTCTGTCCTGCGCCGGTTCTCCACGATCCTCCGTTCTCCCGCTGTCAGCTAGTTTAGTTACCGTTAGGGCTGGAACCCACAGGAGCGCTTTTGGCAGCGTTTTGGCAGCGCTGCGATACGCTAGCGTTTTGCCAAAACGCTCAGCTGATGTTAATGGATGGGGCAACTTCCACAGGAGCGTTTGCGTTTCCCAGAAACGCAAACGCAGGACATGCAGCATTTTGGGAGCGTTAGCGCTTCAATGTAAAGTATTGAAACGCTAGCAGAAACGCTCAGCAAAACCTAAACTGAGCGGTTCTGCTAGCGTTTTGCGGTTCAGCACACTGTAACAAAATGAAAAATAATTCACAGGACCAATCAGGATAAAAACGCAAAACGCAAAACGCTAGGCACCCGCTGGGGAAAAAAATACACTGTTGCAAAACGCGACCGAAAACTCGCATGAATCAGCTTGCAAACCGCTCAGGCAAAACGCTAGCGGTTGCGTTTAGCGTTTGCGGTTTGCAGTGGGTTCCAGGCCTTACTGTTGGCAACTGCGCCTGCGTGCCCCAGGCCACACGTATCTTTCTTCGCATTCCCACCCGCAATAGCGTCCTGCGCTAATAGCACAGGCGCAGTTGCCATGTTGGCAAAACAAAACTAGCTGGCAACAGGGGAACGGAGGATCGTGGAGGACTGGCGCGGGACAGGAAGGCTGCAAGGGGCTGGCAGAAGCCCCAGGTAAGTGAAAGTTTTTTTTTTTACTATTCAGTTCCGCTTTAAACATGAAATATAGCAGTGCGGTTGTCCTGTAATGGGATCCCATGCCGCCCGATAATCACACTGCACCATATGTGAAACCAGCCCTAAGTAAAGGGAACAGAAACATTCTTGGAATTAGGCCTGGAACCCACCAGAAGGCGCAAAATGCTATCGCAATCGCTAGCAATTTGTGATAACGTTTTGCAAGTTTGCTTGTTCTGCCATTGCAATTTCTTTAATCGCAATCGTTCTATTCTAGTAAAATCAGTCCCATCCATTTACATTGGCAGAGCGTTTAGGGAAATCGCTAGCGATTGAAAGTGCTCCCTAAACATTCAAAAAAAAACAAACACTCTAGTGGGTTCCAGGCCTAAGACATCATAGAATGATTCAGCCAAATGTCCAACGTCTGAGAAGGCCATTGCTGTTTTCACCCACCTACACCAGTCACTGCCAGCTTACGCACAGCATCTTTGTTGCCTTCCATGCCACTGGAAATACAGTGTTGAGACTTGCAGGTAACAAGGACCATGATTTGAGAGTAACATGCTGTTTAAAATAAATGACTCTGTAATTAACACATACTCACAGTCCACTTGTACATTCAGTCCTGGAGCTGGGGATTATCTTGCATGTTTGGGTAGGAGACCACTACTGGCACAGCTACCTAGTCACACAAATGCTTACTGCCAGGCAGTACAGCCAAAATGTAGATTTTCACTGATTTCACAATGTCCATCCAGCACATTGCTCATAATGTTATTCAGATGTTAAATTGGTTAAAATTTGAAACAACATCCACATAGAAAAACAAGAAAACATTTATTTGCTGACATATTCGCTTTCTTTTCTTCTATGATTCTTCCTTTATAACATCTCTACACACGGTTATGCCCCACCGTTGCTCAGCAATGCATGATATGTTCATACAGGCAATAGATTACTGTTCTCCGGATTGATAGTTGGTGTTCGTTCAGGATGACAGACTGTTGCACAGCTATGCTGCTTGACTATATCTGAGCCACCTTTTCTGTTTGTAAGGAAAGGAGATAGCCACAGCTGGAAGAACAAGGAAAGATGATCGCTAGAGGCCCCAATCTAATCCTGGCCAGTACTCTATCTCTATCAACTTTTCTCTGTGTTTGTGCAGTTTCCTTCTGTATCTCCAAAAAAACCTAATATCTAATACAGCCTTTCTCAACCTTTTTACCTTGGAGGAACCCTGTAAATAACTTTTGGATGTCAAGACTTTTTTGGTCTCGAGGAACCCCTACATTTATTTTTCAGGAGGCATGGTCTTTAAATAGGTTAGGCTGCTAATTTCACTATCTCCTATTACACTGCCACTCATTATACTGTCTCCTTAGCCCCCAATTTAGTGCTTCTTGTTACAGTACCACCTATTATAGTGTGCTCTATCATACTTCCCCCACGATGGGGTAAAATGCCAAGGAACCCCTGCAGAGTCCTCAAGGAACCCTGGTTGAGAAAGCCTGATCTAATATCTGGCTCCTACGTATAAAACTAGATTTTGTAAAAGTTAGGGACATTAGGCAAGGATTATGGTAGATATTATGCTGGGAATACATGGGTCTATCCGGCGGCCGATTAGCCGCCGGATCGACTCCCGCCGCGTCCCCGCCGGCGCTCCTTATCAGGTGCTCGATTCCCTGCAATTGTCCGCCAGCGTGGTTGGACCAGCTGAATATTATCAGCTGGCCGGATCAGCTGCTCGATACACGGTACAGAAACGTACCGTGTATCCCCAGCATTACACTGTGAGTTTCTCTAAGGGACAGTTGGCACTACAGAAGATGTGTCAGTGTTATGTAAAAAATGTAGGCAGGTGTGAAATATGTAAACTAAGAATGTTTTCACAAATAGCAGTACTTTATTATTAGTATATTTTTATCAATTAGAAAGGCAAAGCAAATACAAGATGAATCTCAATTACCGGTAAATCAGAATTCAGTGTAACCACCCTATGCCACAGCAAAAGATTTTGAATGAACTTGACAGGCTTGTTCTTGAAGGCAATTGAACTGAAAATAAACGTACCGTATGATATAATGAATTGTATGTGTATTACAGCTAAGAAATAAAACATTATTAGCACAGATATGAGTCTTAAATTGTTTCCAGTACTGGAAGAGTTAAGAAACGTATTTTGTTATCTATGCAAAAGAGCATCTCTGACCTCTCTGACTCAATTTAGTCAGCTCCAGTATTAATTTCAGAAGCACTTATACTTCTGATGTTCAATGGGTCATTAGCTCTGTTATGTTTCCTAGTTTAAAATACAGAGTGTAGTTTGTAAACTGCAAATATTAGAGAATGATGCACGGTTATAAAAAAAAAAAGCTATGTAGCTGAAAATAAAAATATGAGACTTTTCTTTGCTACTAATGTTCTATTTCTAAGCTGTACTACACATACAATTCATTATTAGTGATGGCCCGAACCGTTCGCCTGGCGAACCTTTCTGGGCCTCTTACTACTTCCGGGTCGCAATGACCCGGAGTAGTACGCCTGCGCTGCCCGGCGGAGCGCGTCCTAGATCGCGCTCCTGTTGCCGGGCACTTTCTGCGCATGTGCGTGACGTCATGAGTGACGTCACGCTCATGCGCAGAGAGTGCCCGGCAACGGGAGCGCGATCTAGGACGCGCTCCGCCGGGCAGCGCAGGCGTACTACTCCGGGTCATTGCGACCCGGAAGTAGTAAGAGGCCCAGAGTAGCAGAGCTACATCTCTATTCATTATATAACAAGGTTTTTTTTCGCTTCAGTGTCACTTTTAAATCTATGATAACTAACCAGAAATTTTCTGTGAATGCAGACTACTTTAACCACTTAAGCCCAACTGGACGAACATTGGGCTGCGCGCTCCCACCGCCGGCCGTTAGCCCAGCGATCAATGAAAGGGATTATAGATCCCTTTCATTGATCAAAGCCCCACGCAGAAAAGCCAACAACTGTGGTTTTTCTGAGTTTCAAAAAGTTCTCCCGTTTTCATTCTTCTTCCTGGAAGCGTACAATCACGCTTCCAGGACTTTTTCACTGTGGCCATCTTGTGGCCAAATAGTAAAACTACACACACATCCTTTTTTTTTAATAAATAAATACCTTTTATTACATTTAAAATTAGCCGTTTACCTCCCACACCAAAAATTACCCACATACAATTTTTAATACAACATTTTTTTTACAATTAAAAAAAAAAAACCAAAAACCCCTAAATAGTTACCTAAGGGTCTGAACTTTTTAAATGTGCATGTCAAAGGAGTATATTAATATATTTGTATTAAATTATAGAATTGTAAATAGTGATGGACACAAATTGAAAAAATGCATCTTTATTTCCAAATAAAATATCAGCGTCATACATTGTGATAGGGACATAATTTAAATGGTCTAATAAGCGGGACAAATGGGCAAATAAAATACATGGGTTTTAATTACGGTAGCATGTATTAATTTCAAACTATAATGGCCAAAAACTAAGAAATAATTATTTTTTTCCATTTCTTTCTTAATATTCCTGTTAAAATGGATTTAGAATAAAATAATTCTTAGCAAAATGTATCACCCAAAGAAAGCTTAATTGGCGGTGGGAAAAACAAGATATAGACCAATTCATTGTGATGAGTAGTGATAAAGTTATTGGAAAATGAATGGGAGGTGAAAGTTGCTCAGATGCAAAAAATAAACAACCCTTTGGGCTTAAGTGGTTAAATCTTTTCGTCTCTTCATGTATTTCCAGGCAAACTTGATGGTGTTCAGCAGTAGTTTAGGAATCACCATAACAGCTGCTATGTGGCCTGTAGCCATGAAGGACCAGGTGCGTGTGGCCGGTGTCTCTACACAGGTCTCAAGAAGACCTTGCCAGCAACAAAGAAAATCATCATATCACAGTCGTAATCAGACATGATTCAATGTGGTGACTGTAAGGGCCCTTACTAGTGTGGCCACACTAGTAAGGGCCCTTACACACTGAATGTGTCGCTTCACACAGAAAAAAAAGAATAAAAAAAAAAGTTGTGCCACAACAAAGTCCCAAAAAGTAGCATGTGGTACAATGCACAGCTGATCAATTTTGGGTGGCAATTTCCCCTCTATATATGCACACCTGCCCCTTAAAAGGCACACCACATTATTTTCAGACAAACTTGCATTACTATTTATTTACATTAGTGCGTCCTTACGTACCCTTGACACATAACGCACAGCGACTGTGCGTTTGCAATGCACCGTTTGTCCCATCGCAACGCAGTAGGCTGCAAACAGAGGAAATTTGCATTGCTATGGCAAAATGTCGCATTGCGTTAGTTTCATTGCTCCCCCAATGTGTCATGGCCATGCCCACTTGTAACCACTGCATGCCACACATTCCCCTTCACACCCACATTTGCCCACAGGGGAGTAAAAGGTTTTGTCCCACCCTGGGACCTCTTCAGCCTAGAAACAGCCCTGGCTACATTATTAACATTTTTGTGATCATTCATTTAAATGAGCATAGCACTGAAATGATATGCAGATATGCAAAAAGAAAAAAGTCTGAAAGAGAAGAAAATGCACAACCAAAGCCAAAACACAGAATAGAAAATGAAGAGAGCAAGAAACAAAAGCAATAACAGTTTTTATGTAATAACTGGTAGCAGTGTGCAAAGGTGTCACCTGGTAAATTCTGGAGCCATTATCTTCAAATCAGAGGTCGGGCTGTGCTTAGATGCCCAGAAGTATTTGGTCCATTTCACACTAAATCTGTTGTGTTGTGCTGCAACAGACAATGATATTCCTTTGGGGCTTCCACTTCAAGTGTGATACACTTGAGTAATGCAGAGCATGCTATGTGTTATGTTAACCAAGTAACGGGTTTTACAGTAAAGTGGCAGTGACTATACAGTAGCAGTGAAGCTACTACTATATGCTTCACTGTATGCTTCACTGTACTCCACTGTATAGTCGCACCGCATGTATAACAAACAGTGTGACGTTTCGGCAGCACAGTGTAAAAGGGGACGTAAAAAATGTGGGCACTCACAGATTTTCCCCTTTAGCCATAATTTGTATTGGCACCTTTGGCAATGCAGCATAAACTTCAGTGGCATGCAGTTAAGGTTAGGCAGTGGTGGGGGTATTTTAAAGTTGGCATCACTGAGGGGGGGGGGGGGTTAGACATCAGAGGGGGGTGGGGTTAGGGTCAAGGAATCTGCAGGGAGGGATCTGTGTGAGAATAGGGTTATGTTTAGCTATAGAAAAATATCGCTACCATTTAATCATATTGTATGATATTTTTATGATATTAATGATATTTTACTATTGCAACTAGCATTGCCTAATAGTACAATATCTGTAATTTTACCAATATTTTACAAGCGGATATTTCCAGTGACCAGATTTTTCTGGTGCCCTCTTATGCATGTGCAGGTGAAAGAACTCTTGCTGTTCCAGCATGTGCTCACATTCCTCCATCAATGCCTACACCTTAGGCGTGGGTCACAAGTGTGGAAATCGCAAGCGTTTTGCAGCAAAGCAAAATCACATGTGAAAATACAACTTAAGCTTTCCCATGGGAGCCAGCTGCGATTCTGTATAGCATAAAAAAATTACAATCAGCACTATTTTCTGCACATGCATGAAAATCACTGGCTAGTGTAAAAAAAAAAATGCATGCATTAAATTGCAGACAAATGCACAGATTGTGTGGCAAAACACTTGTGAGGAATCGTCTGACTTGCGTCAGGGAGTGAATTAAAAAAACGCTCTGGAAAAGCGCTTAGAACAGCACTTTTAACAAAAACGCACCGCCCACCCAAGTGCCGGGAATCGCAAAACAAAAATTGCCCAACGCGAATGCTATCGTGATCGGAACGCAAGGTGAACATTGCCTTAAGGCCTATTTTTGGTGGTGCGGCCTCTGGGCCGGTGCAGCACCGCTGCCGCCAATCTGTAGTGTGAAGCTTACTTCAAGTGGCAACAAATTCTGCTTTGCTGTTTGCCGTGTGCCACTTCCTCCTAGGGTGCTCTCTCGGTGTAAACATACTGTAATCCAACCACAATTTCTTACTGCTAGGAACTGCTCTCACCACAGAAGCAACCTTTAGGCTACTTACACACCAGGACGTTGCGTTTAGGGGACGTTATAGGGCACATAACGTGCCCCTAACGCAACGCCTGGTGGTGCTGGAGCAGGGCGCTACCAAGAGCCGTGTTACAAGCAGCTCTTGGTGCGCCTGCTGTGTCGGAGGCGCTGCGGAGACCACGTGAGCGGAGCTCTCCGCATCACGTGGTCCCGCCAGCCAATCAGCGGCCGCTCCAAAGAGTAAACACTGCAAGTGCAGTGAATGCCAAGTAGCCATGTGCCTGGCTACGTTGCGGCCTCTCCCCGCCTCCTCTCCGCCCCTAAAATAAATAAAAAACACCCGTACTGAGCATGTGCAAACAGTCTAACGCGGCTTAGCCGCGTATAAAGTACTGCATGCAGTACGTTGTCTTGACGTGAAGCGTTAATGTGTAACGCAACGTGGGCACTGTGAACAGCCCATTGATTTTTCATTGCTGTGCGGTGGGAGTGCATTACAGGCTGCTCAAACGTGCGCCTGTAACGTCCCACTGTGAAAGCAGCCTTAATCAAACTAAATCCAGTGATTAGGAGTCTCATGTGCATTAATCAACATAAATAATTAGCAAAATAAAATCTACTCTGATTGTGAATATTGAGTGTATTAATCAAGATACACAATTAGGAAGGATTTAATTCACTCTAGGGAAAGATATATCAGATAACGTTTCCTACATAACACATTTAATCAGTCCGCTAGTATGTCATAATACAGTATCTTCCACCATAGTGCTTTTTATGTTTTACTGGATAGCACAGATTCATCACAGGCAGGGCCTATTCCATAGAACAGTGTTTCTTCAACATTATTACATCATGTACCCCATTATGAAAGCTGGTGTCTCCCAAGTACTCCTATTGTGAATAAAATCATATCTGTACCCCATATTTGATTGAGATGTTAGGATTGCTCCATAAATGCTGTATAATGTGCTTCAAACATTTCTTTATGGCTTTAATTGACTAAAAATACTTCGGGCTCATTTACGTATTTATGTGATTTATCATTATTTTAATCCCCAAACTCGCTGTAATAGTTAGACCAGTAATGGCTAACCTTGGCACTCCAGCTGTGGTGGAACTACACGTCCCATGAGGCATTGCAACACTCTGACAGCTCTAAGCATAACTCGGGGAGGCAGAGGCAAGATGGGATTTGTAGTTTTGTCACAGCTCGAGTACCAAGGTTAGCCATCACTTAGTTAGACTATAACAAGTTCAAGGGAATCAGGAAATTTGGGCACCTGCAGGTAATGGACTATTGTAAAATATTGGCTACTGGGCACCAAAAGAAAACATTTGGGCGCCTGATAAATAGCGGGCACTGAGCCCGTGCAAGCAAAATTTTTCATTTTGAGAATTAGTGTTATTGTTTTGAAATTAATTTTGACAATTATCATTTTGTAAATTATTATTTTGAAATTTTTTTTGTATTTACGTTCTTTACAGCGTAGAAAGGGGGTTTTAGGATTAAGCATCAGGAAGGGGGTCCTTAAAGAGACACTGTAACAACAAAAACCTCCCCTGGGGGGTACTCACCTCGGGTGGGGGAAGCCTCCGGATCCTAATGAGGCTTCCCACGCCGTCCTCTGTCCCACGGGGGTCTCGCTGCAGCCCTCCGAACAGCCGGCGACAGAGCCGACTGTAGCTTCAATATTTACCTTTGCTGGCTCCAGCGGGGGCGCTGTGGCTGCTTTCGGCACGGAAATAGACGGAAATACCCGATCTCCGTCGGGTCCGCTCTACTGCGCAGGCGCCGTAAACTTGCGCCTGCGCAGTAGAGAAGCCCCGACGGCGATCGGGTATTTCCGCCTACTTCGGAGCCGACAGCCGTCAAAACGCCTGCGCAGGAGCTAGGAAGGTAAATATTACGTCACCGCTGCACCGAGACCCCTGACGGATGGAGGACGGCGTGGGAAGCCTCATTAGGATCCGGAGGCTTCCCCCACCCGTGGTGAGTACCCCCCAGGGGACGTTTTGTCGTTACAGTTCCTCTTTAAGGTTAGGCGTCAGGAAGGGGGGAGGGTGGTTTAGATTTAGGCACCACCAGGGGGGTTTTATGTTTAGGCACCACCGTGGGAGGGGGCGGGGTTCTTAGGGTCTATTCACACTAAAAGGGGTTCTTTGGGGGTGTGCTGCGGGAAAAAATAGACACTTACCTGGGGCTTCTATCAGCCTCCTGTAGCAGTCATGTCCCACGCCGTCCTCCTCTGATCTGCCTTTCCCCGCCGCCGGCGCCGGGCAAGTGTTCCTCTAACACAGACGACTAATGCGTGCTCCCATTCGCGTCATCAGAAGCTTACTGTGCAGGCGCAGTACGAAGGTTTCTTGTACTGCGCCTGCGCAGTACGCTTCCTATGACGTGAGCGGAAGCTAGCAGGCGCGCGGCCACGGCTGTGCAGCCACAGTTAGAAAGCATCCTGCGATAGACCGGAGCTGGCGGCAGAGAACGGCAGATCGGAGGAGGACGGCGTGGGACATGACTGCTACAGGGGGCTGATAGAAGCTCCAGGTAAGTGTCTGTTTTATCCACAACACCCCCACACAGAACCCCTTTAACCACTTGCCGACCGCACACTCATACCGCGCGTCGGCAAAGTGGCAGCTGCAGGACCAGCGACGCAGAACTGCGTCGCCGGCTGCAGGCTAATTAATCAGGAAGCAGCCGCTCGCGCGAGCGGCTGCTTCCTGTCAATTCACGGCGGGGGGCTCCGTGAATAGCCTGCGGGCCGCCGATCGCGGCTCGCAGGCTAAATGTAAACACAAGCGGAAATAATCCGCTTTGTTTACATTTGTACAACGCTGCTAACAGTAGCAGCGTTGTACTGGATCAGCGATTCCCGGCCAATCAGCGGCCGGGGATCGCTGTCACATGACAGGCAGGAGCCTGTTAGAGGCTGCACAGGACAGATCCGTTCCTGTGCAGCCTCGGATCTCCGGGGAAGGGAGGGAGGAGAGGGGGAATCCTGAGGTGGAGGGGACTTTGAGGTGCCCCCCCCCCCCCCCCGCCAGCCACACGCAGGTAGGAGCGATCAGACCCCCCCCAGCACATCATCCCCCTAGTGGGGAAAAAAGGGGGCGATCTGGTCGCTCTGCCTGGTGTTTGATCTGTGCTGGGGGCTGTAGAGCCCACCCAGCACAGATCAGCAAATACAGCGCTGGTCCTTAAGGGGGGGGGGGGGGGTAAAGGCTGGGTCATCAAGTGGTTAAAAAGCACAAAAAGGTAGCGCATAGCACTAACGATTTGCATGGGTGATTTTACCACGATTAGCGATTTTCGTGAGAAAATGCTGCCATAGGGTTACAATTGCACTAGCGCTTTAAAAAGCGCCAACGCTTCGACAATTGGAGGGAATCGCCTGCTAATCGCCATAGTGTGAATGGGCCCTTAGGATTAGCCATTGGTAGAGGGAGGGTTCTGTGTGTGAGTAGGGTTAGGTTTAGTTGTAGTAAAATATTGGTAATAGTTACCAATGTTTTACTATGCTCACTACGATTGTAAATATATTTTTGTTTTTATTGTTATAGATGATATTTTGCAATTTTAGCTTCACCATGTGCCCCTTTTTAATACCGTTATTTTAACAGATTTATTATTCTATATCAGCTAAAGATGAAGGAACAATAAAAAAAATTGTTACAGATAATATTTTAAAATTTGGGCTATACCACGCGTCCTTTTTTCCTGGTGCCCTTGTTTGATGTATGCAGTTCAAGTAACCCCTAAATCTAGCCCAAGTACCTCCTGGGGTAGGCGTACCATGTGTTGAGAAACTATGCCATAGAATAAAACCCTACAGGATTTGGTAAGTACAAGCTTGTGGGGTGTAGGGCCGCCCCCTTTCTTTCAATCTGCTAATGCCAACAAATCTCCAATACAGTATAACCAATTTGTTAATGTTCCAAAGGCATCCTCAGACCAGAGAATAAGCTTATAGTGTAAAATATAATTTTTTTTGATAAAACCATGCTAAAAGTTGCAGATACATTAGGATTGGGTGTTAAACATGTCACCGAGCTGTGGGGCGTGGTTCCCTTGTAAAATATGCATCAATCCTGAAGTGAGAGGGATATGGTGGCTGATATTTATTTCCTTGTTAACAATGCAAACCGCCTGGCTGTCCTGCTAATCCTCAGCCTCTAGTGGGCCCATTCTACTAGTGCAGATTTACAGCATTTTTCATGCATGTGAATTCAGACAGTGAAATGCAGCCTATTGAAACAAATAGGCTGCGTTCCAATTCGCATGTGTGGAAAACAATCAGAAAACATGATACATTTAGAAGCATCACACATCCAAATACCTAGAGCCATGGCACAGCTAGAGGGATTCGGATGCATCTTGCATCACTGCTGTGCTGGCATCGCATCTCACAAGACAGTGGAAACAGGCCCACAGACCCTACTATGCAAATCGGCGGGGGGAGTGGGGAGAAATACATTTCCACTTACCTGCCTGGATCCTGCACACCGCTTCTATCTTCAGCTTCTCCCAGCGCGCGGCGTATCGGTAAGAGTTCCCCCTGTGATTTCATGTGGTTACGTCATCACAGGAGGCGCTATTACCATAGCGACAGATGCCGGGACAGGAAGTAGATCGAAGCTGGCAGGATCGAGGAAGGTAACTGGGAAATTCTCTCTCCCCGCCGCTCTGCCTTGTGCCCGCTCGCCCGCCGCCAGCAGCAGAGCAAGACCCCCCACAGTATGAGGCCCCAAGCGGGGGCTTGGCTTGCTTGTATGCTGGCGGCGCCCCTAGCCTGTGGTGATGAAGATGAAAAGAGCGCAGCCTGCAGCACTTAACTCAGTTTTTATTGGCATGATAGCAGGAACCCTTTTCATGTCTGGGAAAGGAGAAAAAAGCATCAAACATGCCTGTGGTGGGAATCATAAAGTAAAGCATACAGTACATAGAAAGTATGCTTCACTGGCATCACTGCAGATGTTAATGGGCATGTTATGCAGTAACACACTGCATGCATTGTGTTATATTACCAGTGGATCTGTCGCACCGCATTGCTAAAGCTGCTATGTGGACGTACTGTTAGACTATAATTGCATTGCGTTAGCAATGTGATTATATTGACTAACTCTTTGGGCTCTATTCACAATGAGTTACCGCATGAGTTAAATAAGGTAGTGATAAATACCGACCAAAATATCTCCATTTTGAAATTCACAATTTTTTTTCTTCCTAAATTACCTCATGCGGTAAAAGTGTGGTAATTACCTCAAAATGTATCTCCAATTTGAGATTCTCAATTGAAAAGTTGGTGTTAATGAAGGATTTTTTTATCACCCACAAATGGTAGGTGATAATTATCACTTCTCTGCTTTTGGCCTTCAGGATGGAGCCTTTGGAGCTTTCTTTGCTCGAGTTTATGTCAATTTTACATAGAAGGCAGAAAAGTCGAGTGTGTCTAATCTCAAGGCGCACTTTCCGACCTCGTACAGTCTTTTAGGTGATTTTATAGATGCCGAGGAGGAAATTCATCTCTGCTCTAAAATATAAGCAACAGCATTATGACCTTTAAAGAAAAACATTTTTTGTTACAGCTGATACAAATCTAACAAAAAATCTCTAGCGTGTGTACTTCCTGCTTTCATGGAAGCAGACATAGGGTTAACATCCTGTGTTTACACATTAGCTGCTCTGCTGAGGTAGCCAGCTGGCAAAGCTGAGAGCTCAAATTACAGTTGTGATTATTCACAGATGAGGGGGAATTAGACAGGCTAAATTATATACATACAGGGTGCATTTATATATGTTTTCATTCTGTCCTGCGCAAGAGGTCCCACTATAAATATGACAGGCTTTCCTGGGTCGTCTCTGTGTAATGGGTGGCAAGTATATGGGCTGCCCTACAGTGGTCAAAAAAGCTTTTTTTCCGTACATATTGCTGACTATTTTATCACCTGTTTTACTGCACTTTTATCAAACATTTATCACACTTGGTAAATTTTTAGTGAATACTCAAAAAAAAATCGGTAATTATCACTGGAGGTAATTGTTCACTTAAAAAAAGTTACCGCACATGGTTTTGTGAATAGAGCACATTGTCCCACAATGCAGCAGTGTAAAAGCAGCCATACAGCAAACCCGCTACTTTTTAAAACCAAAATGTTAGATACTTACCTCAGCAAATGGAAGTGTCTAGTTCCCCACCCTTTTTTGGTGTAAGCCCTTGAAAGACATATACATCCATCCCAGAGGCTTAGTAACCCAACTCTGTAGGGTCTCATTCTGCATTGAGTCCCTAGTTTATATAAGGGGCCTATGTGAGGTGGCATCTAGTGCTACATAAAGAAGACTATTGCGAAGTGGGAGACTTGCGCACCGCCGCCGCCATAGGCACCATTATAAAAGAGCAGCTATAATGTGAAATGTGGGCACTCCATAAATAGCAAATTTCACACTAAGGGTGCCCAATAAATAATACATTTTACACGAAAGCCGCTATTTATAATGGCGGCGCCCCAACATTATCATAATAGTTGAGGACTGGCAGTGGGGTCGGTTAAGGTAAGGTGTGTGTGGGGTGGTTAAGGTTAGACGCGGAAGGGATCTTAGGCGTGGGGGAGGGCAGTTAAGGTTAGGTGTGGAGGGGGTCTTTTGAAGGGTTAGGCATGGGGATAGTAAGGTTAGGCATGGGGGGGCAATTAAGGTTAGGCATGGAGGGAGTGTTTTTAAGGGTTAGGCGTGGGGGACGGTTAAGGTTAGGCATGTGGGGGATGGTTGAGGTAAGGAGTGGAGGTGTGTGTTTTTAAGGATTAGGGGTGTGTGTGTGTGTGTGGGGGGGGGGGGGGGGGGGTTAGGCGTGTAGGGTATTTTTAAAGGATACCAGAGCCGAATGAAGATGGAGAAAGGGGGTGGGAAGCAGGCGTATACTGTCAGCAGTCTTGATGCCCACTGCTCTCCCCCCGAATTACATCTCCCTCCGAGTTGTGACAAATCGGAGGGGGAATAGTATTTAACGCCGCCTCGGAGTTTAGCAGCAGTGGGGAAAGCCGTCATTCGTCTCTCCCCGCGCAGAACGGAGCAGCGCCGATATAATATGCACCTGTATATACCTGCTCCCCCGTTTCTGTCCATCTTAATCTTTGTATTACATACTAGGACTGAATAATGTTGAACTGTTTATAGAAATAAGGAGCCTGGATATATTTACCACGGGAGTGGATTTCATCCTTGCTAGTTGTGTATCCTGATTAATACACTTGATATTCACAACCAACCAGGGTAGATCTCATTTTGCTGGTGTTTTCTATTGATGAATACACGTTATAATAATCACTGGATGTAACCTGAGTGCAGTTCTCTAGCAGTGTGCATGCAGTTGGTTTGCTGAGAGATCATGCTGTCACATCATCCAGCAGAGAAGAGGCTTGCAGTCACCGGTGGCAGAGACAGACGCTGAGCACTTGTTGCTGTCGCCTGCTGTGTCATAAGCAAAGGTAGCATTTATGCAAGGAAATCTTTTCTCCCCTTCCAATGAATGGCAATAGCTAATAGCCCTGTGTAATAGGTGTGGGAGGGGGCAGTCTGCACTCCTCCCTAGCAGCCCCCTCCCTTCCCTGCTCCAGGCACAGACTCATGGCAAGGCGAGGAGCCTTCAACCTGAATTGCTGCTGCTGCTGGTTGCATAGCCTGGAGTGCTGAAACCCACTCCTGGGGTGCCCGAGACCTGCTCACCTCCCCCTCTATCTCTTGGCACAGGACCACTGGATGCTACTCCACAGTCACCGCACTATCCTAAGGAAAGGAGCAGCCAGGCTGGGGCTCTAGGATTGCCATCATGTGGATGCAGTTTGCAAAGGAGCAAGACCTGTGCCTGCTTCATCTGTGGGTTTAACAGAGGAACTCTCATCTGCTGTGGATTGCTGTCATTGCTACAATGTTTGGAGAGTCGGTATTCTGCACCAGGAGACTTTGCTATGCTGTAAGTACCGCGGGCACTTGTTTCAAAGTTGCAATCGGAGTTCTGCTTATTTGCCTAGCGGAGTGTGTGACTGAGCTGCTATCAGGATTGACTCCATATACGTTGTGCTGATCAGTAGTTTCCTTGCTGCTTCTGCCGTATTGATGATGTGCTCAAGTCTAGTTTGCTTAGCTGCCTGTTATCTGATAAAACAGCCCATGTCCTTTTGTGGAAGCAGAGATTCTGTGGATCCTGGTGATTGCCTGTGCAGTGTGTATCAGATGTAGCCTAAGCCCAGCAGCATTGCATGTATAGAATGATAGACAACATCTGTTGCGCCTTGTCCTCTATAGTTCTGGGGCGGTGGGCTGATTTATAGCTGTGTCTGTGCTGAAGAATGTACATGAGAGCGATGTCAGTGGTATTAGGACACAGCACTGGCTTATTAGCAGAGGTGGGAGCATTGCTTGCATTGTGAAGGGTGTACAGTATTGTATATGGACGCTTTCCCAAAGTTTGTGTATCTTTTTGTTTCCCTCCAGCCTGCATTAACTAAACAGACCATGATTCAATTTAAGGAGAGCGTAAATATTTTGTTTTCTGGCTGAGATGATTATTACTTAATAAAGCGGAATATAACCCTGCATTTCAACTTTGCTCTAAAACATTATTTACAGTATATTATATGCAACCAGCATTTTTTTTTTACTAGACCAGCATTGGAAGGGTTACACAGGGCTTTAAAGTCCCTAGAGATTTCTGCAGACGCATCCGAACTTCAGTTAGATACTTTTTGTTTACAAATATGTATCTTTTAAGTGTTTATTGTGACTCATCTCTCTCACTGAGAATGAGCTTGGAGGACAGCCAAAGAGTGTGTAACTGTTTATCAATAGATACATCTAACTAAATAGAATGTAACTATCTGAACGTCTGCATGGAACTTAAAACCTCTGTGTTTAACCCTTCCAATGCTGGTCTAGTAAAAAAAAAATGCTTTTTGCATATAATATGCTGTAAATAATGTTTTAGAGCAAAGTTGAAATGCAGGGTTATATTCAATACTGTATAGCCTGGTAAAACTTCTATCAGAGAGGATCCGAATTGGTTCCCCCTTCCCTATAGTATCAAGTTAGTTAGCTAAGAAAATAAAGCGAGTACATAGGCTAGATACAATTTGGCCAAGGAAGCCAATAATGACCACCTCTGCCATTAATCTAGTGTGTGTACAGCATCCCTGACAGATCTGGTGTGTCGAGTGTCTCAGCCAAGTGTTAGCTGAGCCCATCGTACAATTCTCATCGACTACCCTGGGCTGAGCAGGCTCTTTGTAGAGGACTAGTAAGTAGAGCTGTCCAATAAGATGCTATTGCCTACCAGCTTGCATGTAAGCGTAATGCTGACTGTATGCAGCTTGAGACTGGGCCAATCCAAATTGACAGGAAGTGCATTTGATTGTCCCAACTCCAAGCTGCATACAATTTGCATTCATTTTACATGGAAGCCGGAGTTAATAGCATTGCATTGACCATCTCTAAAACAGATTTGGAAGGGAAATGCTTGATACCCATGAACTTGATTAATCAGTTTCCAAACCTAATAAGCCTTCTGCAAAATTCCAGTACTCCTGAGAGAAATTAACTTAAATTTTCAGTGCGACCCCTGCCTTAGGGCCCATTTACACTTAAAAGCGCAAAATGGCGCTGCCGTTTTGCGCGGGTGATGTGTAACGTGAAAAAAAAATCACTGGGCAACTATTAATTCTTGGAGCGACCTCGATTAGCGCTTCTATTGCATGATAATCGCGATCGCTTCTGAATCGCCAACAAATGCTGCAGGTAACGTTTTTGGCGATTGTCACTAATCATGATTCGCCCACAATTGCGGCAGTGAGATCACTGCCATAAACGTACTATTGTGCTAGCGCTTTAAAAATGCTACTGCAGCGATTAGCGGGAATTGCCCGAGTGTGAATGGACCCTTAATGCTGGACATACACGGTCAGTTTCCTTGTTCTCAATCGAGCTGCTGATGGCTCGATTGGTAATATCCGACGTGTCCGATCACGCGGGGGATCGATTCCCAGCTCGATCCCCGCGGACGGACAATAGGCAAAAACGAAGCTCTGATACGCGCTGAGAAGGACGTGCCTGCGTTCACGAGCGGGAATCGATCCACGCACCGCGCTTACAAACGGGGGCGCGCCGGCATCGAGCCACTGGCTCGATACCGGCGCATTATTGCGCCGTGTATGCCCAGCATAAGACTAATAATAAAAGCTATTCAAATGTGAAAACAGGTGAATCCAGCAGTGCTTTTCTCTGACTTATTGTATTCGGTAGCCTTTGGGACAGGAACTGGGGTCAGGCAGGAGGGCTGAGGGATCTGTTTTTGTGAAAATTCCTGGATTAAATAATTGCTGTTTTGAGTTCAGCTTGTTCACATTGCTAGCAATACCCTGTTGTTTGGGTCTGGAGTTGCACTTTTATAGTGGATTCAGTTGTTTACATAACAATCAAGCTGGGGCAAGGTGAAAGTTCAAACACTCTGGCATAAGACATCTGGATGTTTTCACTTGATTGTTTCTTTATAGGACAGCAAGCAATGCCAACCCTCCTCCAGACACCATATAAATGATTAGCTTTCCTGTACTATTGAGCACTCTGGCATTGCCTTAGTTCTGGCATGGCAGTTACTATCTATGTGTTTAGTTACACTGCAAGGTAAATGCGTTACTTTTACGTGCAGATTAATCAAATCAGGAAATAATTTATTCTGAAGTGTGCTCATTATATGTAAGGGCTGCAGGTTTGTGCTCCCTGTAAAGAAATAAAACTCTTCCACAAGATGTGTCTTCATGTAAATTGTGCATATTATACTATCTGTAATTTTAGTTCCTGCATATTTCTTTATGAAAGATGTTGACAGTATAAAGGTTTGTTGACAGAGTTTGAAGTGTATAAAATTTCTCCAGTGAAAAGTATCTTGAATGTTATCTTTGGGTTTTCCCATACATTGCTGTACGCTGGAATGTTGTAGATATAATTCTTATTTTCTTCTAATCTTACCCATCTCAACATGCCTGTGCTTATGTAAGAGCTGCTCAAATCCATAGAAAACGTTTTAGTCTTGTTGCTTTATTTTGTAGATGTTGTTTTGTGCACCATGGTATAGCAAACCACTTCCTCCTTTTACAATGCACAGGCATAACCATTTCCTCTGCAGTCATCTTACAGAAGTCAACTGCTACATATGTCACAGATGCTGATAATGCTGATGTTTATGAACTATAGTAACAGTCACAGCTTCTGTATCTGTGGTTAGTTTTTAGTAAGGCTATGTTCACAGTGGTGCGGCCGCTTTCCACACTACATTGTGCTACCTATGCAATGTTCACAGTGCGGCTATTGCGGTGTGGCATGTCAACGGACTTCATGCAATTCATTACCCCTAAAACGTGCACGTTAACAGTACAGTGAGGCGTATGCTTGAAAGGAAACGACACAATGCTTGGATAACGTGTGGCGCTGCTTTCCTGTTCAGCTGTCACAGGGAATACAAAGCAACTTCCACTGAAACCTTCTATTGAGATTTCATGCAACTTATATGCAGTTTCAAACTAGACCAATCGAAATAACTTTATTTATTTTATCCAATTTCAAACTGCATACAATTTACATGAAATTTGAATGGAACAATTTCCATCCCTGCAGGTCAGGTTACTACTGCTCTGTGTCCCCACTGTGGGTCCTTCTCCTCACTTCCTTTGTCAACTATTAGAAATCTACTCTGAGCCCTGGCGGTCGCATTAAGCCTTACATACATGATATTTTGCATACAGTACATGTAAAGTATGCATCACTGCAACTGTAAACGCACATGCTGTCCGGGAACCACACAGCATGCCTCCCATTATTCCAACAGATTCTGTCGCACCACACAGCTAACATGCCAATGTGAGTGCACCATTACAACAATCTCATCATGTTGGCTAAGTGACTACTATTGTCCAACGCAACACAATGGACTAAAATCACTAAGCTTTATCACACACTTTATCAAACGTTTGATAATTTACCTCATGGGTAAAATCTAATTTTGAATTCACTAAGGTGTTAAAGATTATTGAATGTTTTATCAATAAAACATTCAATAAATATATAACACCTTTTAGTGAATTCAAAATTAGATTTTACCCATCAGGTAAATTATCAAACGTTTGATAAAGTGTGTGATAAAGCTTAGTGAATTGAGGCCAATGTGGTAATTTGGGCCATGGTGATAGCCACTAGTAGTATATTGGTAATATTACAGATATTCCACTATTGGGCTATGAGTAATAGAATATTAGTAATTTTACTGATATTGATTGCTTAGGCCCCGTTCACACTTGCGGTTGTCTGCCAAACGGACCGGATGACCTGACCGGATCCGGACCGGAACCGTACGGTTCTGATCCGGATCCGATCCGGATCCGGTCAGGTTGCATCAGGTGTTCATCAGGATGCGATCCGGATCCGTTTGGCAAAAGTTACGTAAAAAACAAAAAAAATGTTGGGGTCTGGGAGGTCAGCAGAAGGGGGACCTGTGGAATCAGGCCCTCTGCTGTTTAGCACTCACCTCCACCTCCAACATGCTGCCAACATCTCCAGCTCGTGCTGCTCCACTCCAAAATGCTTGCCCATGTGTCCCCGATCCAATATCGCCGCAACAATCCTCATAGGAAGTGGGGTAGAACATCCGGATTTTTAGCCAGTGTGTTGTGCGCTATCCGGTTCTCATTGATTTGTATTGGCCGGATGGTGCAGTCCGGGTCCGCCCCGGATACGGCTGCCGGAGGAGCCGGACCAAAAAATAGCGCATGTTGGAACGGACGCCGGAGTCCGGATCCGGTCCGGCTCCGGTCCGGACGAAACGGACGCATGTGAACGGTGGCATAGACTTACATTGCTATGCCGTGCGTCCGTTTGGTCCGTTCCGCATGCGGTGCGGCTCCGGCACGGCGATTCCGGATAGCCACCGCTAATGTGAACCGGGCCTAAACCTAACCTTATTCTCACTGGAACCCTCTTTTTTTTTTTTTTTTTTTTTTTACTCTATCCCTAACCTACCCCTACTCCCACCACAACATGCACTCTTGCCACTAAAAACCTTCTTCGATATCTGTGCCACCTAAAAATGGAAATTACCGGGTGCCGCCGGTTTCCAAATTAACCCCTGAGCACCGCTGTAGTCACCATTAAAGGAATACTATTAATACGCAAGTGTTCTAAAATGACAATGTACAAATAATTTCTAAGTAGCTGTGTAAACATCTTATTACTTTTTATGTTACATATCAGAGGGATAAGCTTTAAAGGATACCCGAAGTGACATGATGATAGACATGGGTATGTACAGTGCCTAGCACACAAATAACTATGCTGTGTTCCTTTTTTTTTTTTTTTTTTTTTTTTTTTTTTTTTTCTGCCTGAAAGAGTTACATGTCAGGTATGTAAGTGACTGACTCAGTCCTGACTCAGACAGGAAGTGACTACAGTGTGACCCTCACTGATAAGAGATTCCCCTTTTTATCTCTTTCTTGCTCTCAGAAGCCAATTTCTGCTAGGAAAGTGTCTTATCGTTGGAATTTCTTATCAGTGAGGGTCACACTGTAGTCACTTCCTGTCTGAGTCAGGACTGAGTCAGTCACTTACAAACCTGATATTTAACTCTTTCAGGCAGAGAAAGGAAAAAAAGGAACACCGCATAGTTATTTGTGTGCTAGGCACTGTACATACCCATGTCTATCTCATCATGTCACTTGCAAAAGCGTTGTCTGCTTCAATGCACAGCCAGTGTTTTTTGCATATCAGACTACAGAGTATTTTTTTCTCTGAAAGCAAAAAAAGTATGAAAAGCTGTGGTGTCAGCTTTCACATACAATTACAAATGTTAACAAGTTGCATTCCCTCTGCTCTCTGCAGACAGTTCAGAGACACAGGACACAGGCAGCTGAAGCTGCTGAGAGCTTTCTCACACACCGGGTTTAACAGATGAAGTGTGAGGGAATTCCCCCTCCCCCTCATGGTTCACTTTGCCATCAGATTTGCCATCAGTTAAGAGTGAAAGGAATTTGATACAGTAAACAAAAGAGATAAGCACGTGAAATGTATACATCATTTTTTACCAGCACTTCAGAAACTCTCTCAACCCCAGGTTAAAAAAACATGTTAATCGATAGTGTTCCTTTAACATTACATCCATTTTTCCAGAGTGCTGTCAGTGCCCAAATTAATTGCTTCAGCTGCAAGGTTGATGGTCCTAACCAGTTAACCCTTGCCAAAAACAGGTAGTTGCACTTGGGCCTTAAAAAAGCAAAGACTAGAGATTGGATCCCATCATTTGTCTTCTTGGCGTTCAACCTGATGACTTTCCCCGCGCACATCATAAACTTATACAATTTATTGTGAATGCCACTAAGACCTACATAGCTTCACAATAGCTGCAACCTTTATTAGCTTATCAGGTGTTCCTTACCGTATCCAGATTACTATGCTAAATGAAAAAATGAAGACAAATTTATTGGATAGAAACCCCCATATTAGAAAGTTTGGCTCCTTTAGATTTGTGAAATGTGTTCTCCATAGGTAATTGAAGTGCTTTATCAAACTTTTAGGCAATGATTGTTACTTTAAGCGGATTGTGTGGTGTTTAATACCATGACCATGCCTATAATCCAAGTTCTTTTCGTAGGTTGAGATGTTTTCTATTAGATAAACTGTGTGTTTTATGCAATTTTTCGTAAAAATCCTTTTCTATAGTTTCCAATTGATCTTACCATGACTTTTCCTTTGCCATGTTACCCGTATCTTTCTATTTTTCACAAAAGTTTTTGAAACTAAAAAGGCAAAGGCAGTCATTCTTAATATAATCAACATGCATTTATTAAAGTGTTAGTCAATGGGAAAAACAAACAAACAAACAGCAAATAGCTCAATTTTTGTTTTCACTGCTTCTGCGTTTTGTTTCAGTATTTCCTTTTTTTTTCTTTTTTTTTTTTTTTCTTTTTTTTTTCTTTAGTATGTAGACTTTTTTTTCCCTTAATGCTGAGAATACACGGGTTGATTCTGGCGCTCGATTCTGCGCCTGATCGTTTTGCCCACTGAATTCTCTTATCCTCCGCTCGTTTTTCTTCTTATTTTTTTATTTTTTTTCAGTTAATTTCAATGGTGAATCGAGCGGCAAAATGATCGAACGGTGAGCGGACACGTCGGAAATTATCTATCGAGCCATCTTATTGGCTCAGAATCGAGCCGTGAATTCCCAGTATTATACTGTACTTCTGTTCACATATCAAGCACGCTTATTTTCTATCAGTTGGTTAATCATCACCAGGAAAGTGTTTAGATTAGCTACTGTAGCTACAATTGGCAGGTGGAGGATTACACGGCAGCTGTAATAGGTGTATGCGCTTCCACATACCTAGAAAGTGAATTCTTTCTACCTCAATAAGCATTCTTTCAGAGTGTGTATATAGTCATCCCCCCCAAGCATTGCACAGTCTCTTTGCTTATATATGAGAAGATCTGGAGAAGTTTTCCAGGTACTGAAATTCACGATAGTTTCTTTGGATGAGATCCATAACAGATGCATGGTTTTAAACGGGGATTAAGCAGAATGCTTGATAGCCAAATGTTGTTTTATAAACATCAGCATAGACATACACAACTAATATGTCACACAGAAAAATCTTGGACCAGAAATGGGGTGGGAGACACGCACACTGCACACCTAGAAGCGCTAGCGTAATCGCAAACGCTCAGCTTTTTTATAAATGATTTTTCTAAGTGATTCCAGGCATATACCTAGTGTCTTTCTAGGTATTCCTAAGGGATTTGTGGGATTTGTGGAGCGTTTTTGGTGTAGAAATGTTTAATTTTTTGCACAGTTTATTTATTAAAAAGCTTGGAAAATCACTCTGTTCTAACGTTTTTTTAGAGCCATTTTCCCTTTTTCAATACTTAACATTAAAGCTGAATCACCTCAGAAATGCTGCAGGAATTGCATTTTGGGGGAAAAAAAAAAATCACATCGCTCTGATGTGATCCATCCCATACAAATACATTAGTCAAGAGCTTTTCAAATCGCTAGCGTTTTTAAAAGCACTCTGAAGTGTTCTTGGTGCACGCACGCACGCACACACACACACACACACACACACACACGTGTAAAAAGGGCACCACAATAAAAGAAAATTAAGGTGAGGGACCTGTTGAGGTTGACACATTATTTCCCTTTTAACAATACTAGTTATCTGGCAGTCCTGCTGATCTTTCTGATCAGTAGTATCTGAATTGCTCACCTGAAACAAGCATGCAGCTAATTTTGGGAGATTTTTGTCACCTGATCTATGTGTTTGTTCAGGGTCTGTGGCTAAAAGGATTAGAGGCAGAGCATCAGCAGGACAGACAACCGATACCTAATTAGGGTAGTAAAATAGTATTTTTTACCAATATTTTACTATTGCCTAACCTCTATCGATCTATAACTGCACCCCTCTGCCTAACCCTAATAGGCCCCCAACCTATGCGGAACTATAAATGGACCCCCCCCCGCACAACCTATGTCTAACCTTAAAGGATACCCGAAGTGAATTGTGACATAGACATGGGTATGTACAGTGCCTAGCACACAAATAACTATGCTGTGTTCCTTTTTTTCTTTCTCTGCCTGAAAGAGTTAAATATCAGGTATGTAAGTGGCTTACTCAGTCCTGACGACTTTTTACCTTTTTACCTCGTTCTCCTTTTTACCTCGTTCTTGCTCTCAGGAGCCATTTTCTGCTAGGAAAGTGTTTTATAGTTGGAATTTCTTATTAGTGAGGGTCACACTGTAGTCACTTCCTGTCTGAGTCAGCCACTTACATACCTGATATTTAACTCTTTCAGACAGAGAAAGAAAAAAAGGAACACAGCATAGTTATTTGTGTGCTAGGCACTGTGCATACCCATGTCTATGTCACATGTCACTTGCGGTTATCTTTTAAGTGACCCCTCCTCCCTAATTTTAACTAAACTACACTACAAATCGCTGGATCTGGACCCCACTGTTGCTGCAAGCGGATCGCAACAGTTTTCTAGATATGCGATTGTGACCGCGCTCCTCTTTATGCAAGAACGCAGCCATACTGTGCCTGTGCCATAACGGCCATGCTTGCACAGCAGGCCAACAAGTGGCTTCCTGATACTGGGCAGGCTTAGCTTTACTTGCACAGTACAGCTGTGTTTGTGCATGAAGAGGGGCATGGTTGTGATCATACAGAGCATACTTGAGCAGCAGCAGCAGCAATGATCTCCAGGAGCATGTGGGAAGCCTCTGAAGGCTACCTTCTTCTTAGGTAAGTATCTGTTTTTTCTTTCCTGCCGCCTTGAGTTCTCTTTAATAGTGTATGGTAGCCTTTCAAATGACTGTGATAAGTAATGAACCACTGATTTACAGTGCAGCTCTCTTCCTTCCAGCCTTAAAACTGTTTTAGGGCTCTTTCCCACTATGAAACACAATCTTGCTGTGATCCCGTTTTCAAGCTAATTTCCACTAATGTGATTGCGATTGAGCTCTCTATGGTGTTCTCCCCAGGCTCTTTTAGCCGGGTTCTCCACCCGGCTAATTTATGTGAGCACCCAGCTGTCATTGGCACACCACCTCATCTCCCAGGCCTAAGTGACCGTATCAGAAGCTGACTGTTTTAAACAGTGGAAATAGTACATTTTCTTAAATATTTTGGGGGACTTCAACGTTAAGGAATAAAGCCCTTTTGTATTTGTGATGGGAGTGGTGCAAATACCTTCCGCTTTAAGAAAGCAATAGTGTACTTCATAGATAAGAACATGAAAGACCTCTTGATTTTTTTCCCCCCTTTTGTTCTGTGACATCCACGCTTGTGTCTGTACAAAAACGGACAAGTTCATCTGATTCACATACAGATCAGTGGGAAAAACAATCAGTCACTGCACTTTCTGTCACTGGATGAAAGCTGTCAGTGCACAGTAGGATGAGGCTTTCATATTATCACAGGCAGTTCTCTCCCTCTTTGTTCTTCATCCATAGAACAAGTATGAGTCACACTGGCAGTACTAGCATACTGCCAGAAGTGCAGATATACCTGGATAGATGTTAGTACAAGTGCAGCATCTCATTCCAGAAGAAATATTGTTTTAGCAAACAAGTAGTCATATAACGTAACGAGTACCGGAGATCACCTTGCCCAACACACAGTAGTAGCTTTTTTTATTTTATTTTTGTGGATACATGCAAAAACGATCTGTGCTATGTTATATCCCTGATTTTCAAGTTTAAAGGACAATGATTGCAAATATTTGTAAAATTGAATATATCGTACATGTGTATTATTTGTAAATTTTGTTCCTGGGAAAATGCACTATAAATGTATTTTTCCCTATGTAGCTGTCACTTACAGTGGCTAGTAAAAGTATGACAGATTTTGGACTAGTCCATTTCCTCACATGGAATTTTCAGTATTTTTTTTATTCTTTTCAAATGTTCTCCCTGGAAAGGGAGTGAAAACTATTCGGGAAGCCATCCAGGAAGGGGGTGCTTTTGAAAATGAATGAATTCCCAAGAATCCCCCATGAGGAGGTAACTTTTGTTAAAAATCTGACAGATCTTTCACATTTCTACTGCCTACTGTAAGCGCTAGGAACATAGGAAAAATGTGTTATGCTGCAGTACTCATGTATTTAAAATTGAAAGTGTACCAGAGAATTAAGTCGCCCCAAACTCACCCTCCCTCTCCCCTGCAAAATCCACGACTTTCTTGGTCATGGATTTTGCTGCCCTGAGCGCTTCCGTGTGAGGCAGAGCTGTGAGCTGCAGCTCTGCCTCCACAAGCGTCTGTCAGCACGTATCTCCGCCTCTCCCCGCCCCTCTCAGCGAAGGAAGACTGAGAGGGGCGGGGGAGAGGTGGCGATCCGGGCTGAGAGGCAGAGCTGCGGCTCATAGCTCTGCCTCTCATGGAAGCGCTTCCCGGATTGCCCCCCAGGGAGTTGGGGGGGATTTAGATAGATTACAGCGGCGTGGTTGCGGTGGTTTAGTTAGGTCAATCATGTTAAACACATTTTTAAAATAAAAAGATGGTTTTTACAAGACTTCAGAGTCTTTTTAAGCATGGATTAATATGGCTCTATGAGCTAGGTCTTGAAACACCCAAAGCTACAGATATTAATCCATGCCATACACTGATGAGGATCAACCAGTCCAAAACAATCTGTATGCATGTTGGATTTGTGTGGCTCTGTACAATTAACAAGCTGACATATCATTGCATTCCAGCAGATATGGAGGTGTGTTTAGCTTGCAGGGACAACAAACGGACGATTTGCTTATTCAGTTCTAACCTTAATAATTGCAAATACCTTCTGTTTTAAGAAGGCAAACTTCTGTTTTGAGTAGTGTTTTTAGTAAGAGGGCTTTTCAGTCTTTTTTAGCCCCTTAATCCTAGGATAAGCTTGCTGGGCAAACTGTAACTCTAGCTACATGTAAGTAGTGTTTAGAAACCTATTGGTGTGGTGTTTGGCATAAGGAAGCTGGAAACAGCCACAACACTCTTTTGTATAAGTATACTGGCTGCTGATAATGTAGAAGGGATTTTGAATAACAGGCAACCAGATAATTTTCTAAATATTGATCAAGTTATGAAAAGGTTGTTGACTTTGCATAGTTGCATTGTAACTACTCTTTTTATTTATTTATTATTATTATTATTATTATTAATATATTGCCGACATCTTCCGCAGCGCTGTACAGAGCATATAGTCTTGTCATCCTTTTTAATGCTTGTAATGCGCAATATGATATAGCTGTCTGTTTTAGCATGTATAAGTATAAAATATATAACTTTCTGCAGTTTAGCACTTCATGTTTAGACTGCAATTATACATCGGTTTTCCCTTGGCCATAGTGCCATTATAGCACAGAACTATCGTAGTTTTATTTATTTAAATCACATGAGGATAGTGTAAACAGTAGAAATTGAATGGCTTCATACAAAGAGGAATTGTGCAAAGGGCCGTTAAGAAATGCAGGTAAGCATATCGCTGTGTCCATTTTGCTGCCTCTTTGCATTTCTTAACTTGCCTGCTAAAAAGATAACATTTTTGATAAGGCAGAGCTTTTCAACTTCAGTCACAGTGATAACATAATGAGGAAGTGATGGATTTCTCACATACCAAGCCAGAAGGCCCTTTAGGTGGTGCTTATTTCTATAAACAAACCGCTAATTGATAAATGATTTTAGTTTTCCCTGCACATGTGGTAGAGAAGGTGCATTTCCGCAGTTGTCAGTTAACTGCTGTGTGGAGAGTCAAGGCTGTCTGTGCTGAAGCGTAGGTGCGTGTACAGCTTTTCACAATAGCCCGAGCATCCACACAGAGCTGAGAAAATACATTTGTGAATGAGCGGCAAGGCTACAGGAAGTACTTATCTGATGGTTAACCATGAAGAAGTGATGAAAAAAAAAACATTGAGTGGGATATGAACACATACAAGAATATAGAAAGTAAAAAGCACAAATAGAGAAAAAGTATTTATCGAAAACCTTTGCTGGTTTTCTGAAGCTGTAATGCTTGTTGCGATCACGTGCTTCTGCTTTTTGATTATTTTCATTAGGAAACTATTGGTTTTAAAACAATTAGCATGTACAGCATGTTCCTTTGCCTTGTTCTAGAAGCAACTGAGAATGGCCCTTATGCTGGGAATACACGTTTCATTTCTGGCACTCATTTCTCCTCTCGATTGTTTTTGCCGCTCGATTCTGCAATTGATTCTATTATCGTCCGCTAGTTTTTTCTTTTTCCATTCACTTCTATCAGATATCGAGCGGCGAAAGGATCGAAAGGGAGATATAACATGTCGGAAATTATCGAACCATCTAATCACCTCAAAAACGAACAGTGTATTCCCAGCATTACTGGCCAAAGTCTCTGAAGAACTAATCTGAAGTCGCATAGTTTAGGATGTGTTCACACTATGCATTTTGCAATGCACTATCATTTTAGTGGTACTGCAACGCACTGCAGTGGTCCCACAATGGGCCCATTCACATCAGTACTTTAGTTTCATGATGTGTTGAGTTCAGTTATAATAGCGCAAGCCAAGCTGTGTGTTACCAGACAATGCACTTGTAACGCCCTGGGTTAGAAATGAATTAAGACTAGGTACTGTGTGTTGTAACCCATGCATTCCCAGAAGACGCTAATTTTGAAATCTGTTGTAATGTATTCCATACACATCGCAGCACATTCAGTACGAAATTAGCCTTACAGTACCAGGCTTGGAAAAACAAAAGTTTGCTTTCTTAAAACAGAAAGAATTTGCGATAATTCAGGTTGGAGTGAGCTTGAGATGTCTCCCAGGGCATCACTGCTGAATATATGCAAATTAACCATTGTACCCGTAATGTGTGATATAAAACCACACTGGAAACCACTCTGGATCACCCTCAGCAAAAACAATCACTGTTTCCAATTATCATAGAAAAAACAGAATCTGTACAGCATAAACAAATGCATGTTAAGCCACGCTTGGCGCGTCAAGCCTCCTGGGCATTGCAATGGCTTATGAGCATGTCCAGAGTTTTGTAGTGTGTGGTATTTTCACGATAGTCGTGCAAAAAAAAATACACATGGGTCAGGCTGGATTGTTTTCATATGCGTCACAAAAGCATAGACAGCCTTCACAAATGCATTGCTTCATCAGAGTAAGCTTGATTTTTTTTCCTGAAGCAGGGACAACTGTATTTGATGGCTCTAACCCTCTGTATCACTCTGCCATACTACAATAGGTAGTACACTGGCTATTGCTATGGGAAAACACACAAGTCCATTTTCCAAAGTCCCACTATTGGGCCAGGTATAAGCCGCATGCTTTGTTTATTCTCCATGGTCTTGCAGAAGAATAAGTACAATAAAAAACAAAAACATAAACCTACAATAAAACTCCAGGAGACCCAAACCTGGAATACGGCTTTCTGGATCACAGCCTTGGAGAGCTGTTACATATCATACCTAAGAATGTCTATTCCTTTAGCAGCGGTTGAATTATCATGAGCTTTTATATTTGGAAGTGCCAGTTACCAAGGTATGGTAGTTATTGGTGATGGGGGAAAAAAAGGAAACCATTCAGTTTTATAAACTCAGAGCATAAACCGCATGGGTGGGTAGGAGGTGGGGGTGGCAGTTTGTTAAAATGCAATAAGAAATTGTTACTAGTACAGCACCAATATAAATAAAATGCTTTGGCAGCTGGAGGAGGGCCTGTGGATCCAGGTGCCTAGCTGTGGCTCTAGCCTCTGTGCCTCCCTCTCTGGGCCTCACCGACAATGGCAGAGCTATAGGGTAGTGTTAATTTTTCAGCATTAACCATGTTTGAACTTGGGTGAGGTCCAAGATGCCATCCATGTTCTTTTCCAGGAAAAAAAATAGCAGCTTTTGCATGTATTATTTAGACTTGCAATTAGCTCTTGCTGTAAACAGTAGTAGTAAGACTGTTCCATGTAGAAGAAAAAGATGCAGAAGCTTTGATGGGCATGTGTAATGCCTGGGACATTACACATGCCCATCAAAGCTTCTGCATCTTTTTCTTCTACATGGAACAGTCTTACTACTACTGTTTACAGCAAGGAGTAGGGCTCGGGTTAGTAACGCCACAGTGTACCAGCAGGACAATACGGTAACTGCAATTTTTCAAAAGATAATTGATATTAATCTCTGTATATCTCTCAGTTCAGATTTACTGTAAATTAAATAATTTGTTTTTAAATAAGTGAATTATCAGTATAATCCTTCCTAGGAATTGTTTGTTGGTATGCGTAGCGTGTTAAAGTGTGAATCAACCAGTTCTGTAGTCTTGTGGTTGAACAACGCTCCAGCTTGCTATTAAATACTACATTTACGAGTTTCCTTCGGCGTTCGGTTTCCATGTTCTTTTTACTGTACCTTAGCTAGCTTGGATGAATGAAATTCCTGTAAACATTTCAGAGCTCTGTGGTGGTCTTGCCTGAACTCCTTCCATGTGCCTGTGGTTTGTAAAGCCTGGAAGCTATACCTGCCCACCCGTCGTCCACTCCACTCCTTGGTCTAATCTGAGTATAAAGCAAAACAGACGTGTGATCCTGTATTGTAGTCACTGGAAATTCATGCAAAAAAAAATCTATGCTTCTGTACTATAAAGGAGATGCAAATTAGAGACATAGGCTCATCAGTGCAGTATGTACTTTGTAGTGTAGAAGGGCAATGCAGATCATTTAGAATGTTGACTACATTAACTTCATTCTATTGATCCTGGCTACTTTTTCCTTGCTATTATTTTTAAGAAAATTCAGCTTCCTAATCTGCGAGCAAAACAAGAGCCAAATCTCTTATTATTATTTTTAGTACTTATATAGCGCCGACATCTTCTGCAGTGCTGTACAGAGTATATGGTCCTGTGACTTAACTGTCCTGCAGAGGGCTTGCTATCTAATCCCTACCATAGTCATATATCTATGTATGTATCGTATTGTGTAGTGTATGTATTGTAGTCTACGGCCAATTTAGAAGGGGAGCCAATTAACTTAGCTGTATGTTTTTGGCATGTGGGAGGAAACTGGAGTGCCTGGAGGAAACCCACGCAGACACGGAGAGAACTTACAAACTCTGTGCAGATAGTGCTTACACACATCCAGTTTTGCCTGGCATGCTGCCCATCTTTCATGCATCAGTAGTGTCTGCATCACACACCTGAAACAAGCATGTGGCAAATAAAGTCAAACTTAAAGGGGAACTTCAGCCTAAACAAACATACTGTTATCAAGTTACATTAGTTATGGTAATTAGAATAGATAGGTAATATAATCTCTTACCCACTCTGTTTTAAAAGAACAGGCAAATGTTAGTGATTCATGGGGGCTGCCATCTTTGTCATGGGGGCAGACATCTTTTTTGGTTGAAAGGAGGTGACAAGGAGCAGGAGACACAGTTCCAACTGTACTGTGTCCGGATTACCCCTCCCAGCTGCACACGCTAGGCTTCAAATGTCAAATTCAAAATGTAAAAAAAAAAAAATATTTGCACCAAAACAGCAGAACGAGAACAACATCAGAAATCCCATCATGCTTTGCACAGCATCAGGGGAAAAAAGCCCGGGCAGTTTTCTTCTGTGCAGCTAAAAATGAGGCTTGTATAAGAGAAACAAAGTTCTGATGCTGTGAAACTGTTAAAGAAACACCAAGCCTTTTCAGTGCTGCTGAGTTGATTTTTTTTAGTCCGGAGGTTCACTTTAAAGTGTACCAGATTAAGAAAGATTTGACACTTCCTCTAGCCCCATAAGCACGTGTAAGTACCTCGGCATCCTCGTGCAGTCTGCCATTCAGCCGCAATAAGCCCCGGTAACTAGTTCAGTCACATTAGTTGGGGTCTACTGCGCATGTGCAGACGAACCTGACTGATGCGACTAAACCAGTTACCAGCGATTATTGCGGCTGAACAGCAGACCGCGGGCGGATGGCGAGGGACTTGCATGTGCTTATGGGGCTACAGGAAGCTCCATGCAAATATCAATTTTTTCTTAATCTATGTCTCTGGTTTACTTCAAAGAATAACTGAAGAGAGAAGAATATGGAGGCTACCATATTTAATCCCTTTTAAATAATACTAGTTTCCTGGCAGCCCTGCTGTTCTATTTTAGCTGCAGAAGTATCTGAATAACACTAGAATAGGGCTGTAAAGTTGGAGTCAAGGAGTCGGTGTCTGAACAATTTTGGGTACCTGGAGTCTGTGGTTTAATAAACTGAGGAGTCTGAGTCGGATGATTTTTGTTCCAAATCCATAGCCCTGGTAAGTATTAGACTGAGGAGTCAGAGCCATTTTAGGTACTCGGAATCGGAGTTTCATAAACTGAGTCAGTCGGCTGATTTTTGTACCGACTCCACAGGCCTGCACCAGAAACAAGCATGCAGCTAATGTTGTCCGATCTGACAATCATGTCAGAAACGCCTGATCTGCTGTATGCTTGTTCAGGGTCTATGGCTAGGCAACTGGCATTGTTTTAAAGGAAATATGGTAGCCTCCAAATCCCTCTCGTTACATTTGTCCTTTAAAGGGACACTTAACCCAGGAAAAAAAAAACAGTTTTCCTTCCCTAGGACTTCTACCAGCCTCCTGCAGCCGTCCCGTGCCCTTGCAGTCCCTCGTGGAGCCTCCAGTACCCCACCGCCAGCTAGTTTAGTTTTTGCTGACAGGGTTGGCCACGCATATTTTTCTTTGCGGTCCCATCTGCAATAGCGTCCTGCACCTGTGCAGGACACTATTGACGGGAACATGAAGACTGATACATCGCCAGGCCTGTGCAGGCACAGAAAGCCCACCAACTCCTTGTCAGGGTCCGTCAGCAAAAATGAAACTAGCTGGCGGTGGGCATCGGAGGCTCTGTGAGTGACTGCGAGGGCATGGGACGGCTGCAAGGGGCTGGTAGAAGCACCAGGAAAGTAAAACTGATTTTTTTTTTTTTTATTCCTGGCTTAAAGGGAACCTGAAGCGAGTAAAAATGTTTAAAATAAACACATGACGTAGCTGCAAATGTATATTACACACAGTTTAGCAGTGTGATGACCAGTAAGCTGTTATGGTGTAATGGCCATTTTTACAATGGAGGACGGAGAAATCCATTGATCACAGGATGCAGGCGAGGAGAAAGAGACTGAGTAGACACATAGGAGGTAAGTATGACCTGTGTATGGTTATTTTGACTTTTTTATTTTCAGTTCAGGTTCTCTTTAAGTGTCCCTTTAAGTCAAAACATCTGATCTGCATGCTTGTTCAGGGTCTACAGCTAAAAGTTTAGATTAGAGGCAGAGGATCAGCAGTACAGCCAGGCAACTATTGCTTTAAACTATTGTTTAAAAATAAATTAATATGGCAGCCTCCATATCCCTCCAACTTGAGTTGTCCTTTAGGGTGACCATCAGCTTTGACCATCTGATAGATCCCTTTCTGATTGAATCTGATCAGAGGGGGAGGTCTATTTCTGCTGCACACTGCAAACAGATCGACAGGAAATCAATCCAAATGACAATCAGGTGACATCATTGTGCCGATAATAACTTCCAGATTCGTTAAGATTGAAACGTTGATATCGATTTCACAAATTGAGTAATGTAGGGGCACCTTTAGGATATAATATCCAGTACTGGACACATCATGATTTCCTCCTCCAGTATTCAGTACAGCTCACTCCCTGCCCTCATATACTGCTTCCTGAGTCCCTTTTACCTCTGGTTACTACCCCTTATTCACTTACATTGTTAGCTCATATATGCTGGACTCTTTCCTAGTATTTCCTACTGCTATCCCAGCTCTATATTCATTTTACAAGGTGTGCTTTTTAACTGTGTTCCCTTGTACATTCAAACTGTATAGATTTATTGTATGTATCATGTAATTGTAAAGCACAGTGGAATATTATAGCGCTATATAAATCAATCAAAATAACTCTAATGATAGTGTTAATGTATAGCTTCATTTTACGAGTATTATGGGTGGGGATATATAGGCATACAAATTACAGTGATGCAAGAAAAACTTGGCCCCAATTAGATTATGTTGTTCACCTGTAATATATTTGTGTTCTGTTATTTTTATTGGAACATCTGTAAAATGTCTTCTGCTGTTGTGGTCAGATGTATCTGGTTCACAGATGAAAGCTCCCCTCCAGGAGAGTAGTACTGAGCACAGGAGACACCCCCAGCCTACCCCGGCATTCCAACTTAGCAAGACGTGTGTGAGCCAGATGACACAGCAGGCATTTATGTGGCTGCTTCACTTCATTTTTTTGGAAAAAGGAACCAATTCTTGCATCATAAGCTATACAAAATGATCCTGCAGCAACAACTGTATAGCAAGCATATAATTCATGAATGGGATTAGCGGTTTTGCATTTCATAAAATGACTTGAGCAATGTTGATGTTGTAGTCATTTTAGAACCACATTACAAAAAGTAAAGCTAAGTGTAAAGGCTGCCGTCTTACCTACCAAGCGGTGGCACTGCTTCATAAAAGATCTCTCTGCCCGAGCTCTGCTGGAAGGGAAACATGGGTCAGGCATCAGAATACCCAGACAGCGCATGGGGACCCGGAACCATTAGAAAAGTATAAGGGGCTAAAAGAGACCGAAAAGTCTTCTGAATATAATTTTGCCTTCTTCCGCTGCTGCCTGGGACCCTCTTTAACATCAGTGCAACGCTCCTTTTCTGGCACGAGCGTGGTTGTACCGCACCTGCACTGCAGCTCCAGCTTACCACCTGAACAGAAGCTCCAGCTTACTGCAACAGTATGGCCCCATACAACCATGCTTGTGTCTGAAAAGGAGCATGGCCCCCCCGAGGTTTCTAGCAGCATTCCCTTGTTGGTATTGTTCAGGGGGGGTCTGTGCTTGGTGACGGGGGACTGGAGGACTGTAGTTTCCCATGATGCATCACTCCCAAATATGCAAAGAAATGGTCCAAACAGTCATCAGGCCATGCACCACAGGCGCCCACCCACCGGCCTCCCCACTTTAGGTCTCTGAGCTTAAGTATTGAATTTGAACAGAACTGTCTTTTGCTTTGCCTTTGCTCTGATTCTAATGTATCTGGCCAACTCCCATTTCAGAAACATTTTACATGGCAAGACTAGCACATGGTGCCATTTTGTATCGTACCCTCCTACTTACTAAGCTCCAGCACTTATTCAGAAATCTAGGTCTTCTCAGGCTCCAATACAACTATAATAACCTGAGCATTTTAACTGCTTCCAGACCACCTTGGATGAAATGTCCTGCAGGTGGTTGCACAGCTCTGACAGGACGTAGATTTCCACTTCCATACTGCGCGATACCGCCGATTAGGTTGCTCTTTTCCTATGGACAGGGTCAGGAGCCAATGGAAGCGTCTCCTAACCATAGCAGAGAGCAGAGCTCTGCGGCGGGTAAGTACTGCAATTCATCGGTAAGTGCTGTTTTTTTGTGGTACCGGCATTCTCTGGTCAGAGACTGTTGGTACGCAAGGGATTAAAAGTAGCCAATTTTTTTTCAATCAGTGGTGGGAAGAGTTCCACCTAATTCATAATGCTAAGTGGAACTTGTGCAATGCTTACCGGAATTCTTATAAAATAATTCCCATTGCTATTCTACATTACCAGAAACAGTTTTGTTTAAATAGCTTTTGACAAAAAGTTTTTTTTTTCTTAGTGAGTACACAGATAATTATGTTTGCATGAAGCCCGGATCACGTTAAGCTACTTGCTTGCTTTATCACAATAGTGAGTCAAGGTTTTTGAAATATAACATGGTGTACAGATAGATATAAAATGTGCTGGAAAATCAGATAAATTGAATTACGGAGATGCTGAAGGGAGCATGCCACAGATCGGACAGTAGGACACAATGATACGCTTGCTTGATCTGCCTTGCATAACTACTGCAAAACCGTGCAAGTTTTCCATTCTCCATCTGGCCATCTAGACAAGTGTTGTGTTCCTGTTATATTTCATCTGTCAGGAGCCCCAGCTAAGGCACTTTCCTCCTCTGATAGTTGTAGTGCTGAGTTACATTTTTGCTGTGTGATGTGAATTGGATCACATTCTTCATACCACTTAAAGCATAATTCCACCTTCCATTCTACATATGGGGCTTTCTTTTCTTTTATTTTTTTCCTCTTGTCTGAAAAGTCTTTCAATTTGGTTGCTAGGTTCTCAACATGCGGTACGCGTACCCAGGGGGTACTTCTGATGGGTCCAGGGGGTACTTGGGCTTGATATACTTAACCAAGAATAACAAATTTAGAGATTTTGATAATTATAATTCTTATTTAAACAACACCAAATTAGTATTTTAGCAAATCAAAAGCAAAAATAAATGCTTGCACATTGTTTACAACCAATTATCATGTACTACGATTAAATATATATTTGTCAAGGGGTACTTGTGATCCTGTTTACTATGATAGGTGGTACTCGATGAGTACAGGGTTTTAAATGGGGTACACACTTATAAAATGTTGAGAAACAGTCTAACACATTTGATAACTTTACTTTTACCTAAGCTGATTGTTCATTATCAGGTTGAATGACACTTTGTTTGTACAGGCATCCTCCAGTTTGGTGGCGCGGCTAGTAACAAATATCAGTTATTTATACTACCAATATTTTACCCCACTCTCACTTGAACCCCACCCCCTTCATAGTTCCTAAACCTAACCTCCCCACCTAATGCGTAACACTAACCCCTTTCCTCTTCAATTGCCTTACACTAACTTCCCCCTCCTAATACCTAACACTTATCCATCCTCCAAAAGACCCCTGGTTGTAGCTGAGTATCTATGATTGGCTACTACCATTATTTCCTCATCGTCTACTATCTGCATCGGGCGCCCAACTCACTGTTGGGGTGCCCAATTACCTATAGCTAACACAGGCGTGGTATTATACCTGCCAATCCTAATGCCAAAATGACCTGATTCACTCCTGCCCCCCCTCCCAGTCTTGTTAACACAAAGCATGCTCATCCCACCTTAAGGTTAATCGATGATTTAATTCCCATTACAACAAAATTCAAACAGTAAATTTAAAACAATCCCCTCATAAAACCTTGTGCCAGCTATACTGTCAAAAACACAAAGACACAGCTGGCTGCCGACTCCCACTCTTCTCTGCCTCGGAAAGGAAAAGTCATGTGGTAAAGGTGACCAAGCATAGATTGGAATAATGATTTTGCTGCTGCAGTCCCATAGACTCACCTGTAGTGAGATTTTTGTTGTTGTTGTACAGGATAAAAAGATCCCAAGAACAGACCTAGTTTATCACCCTTAGGATAATTATTAGTATATTCTCTTTTGTAATGTATTACAAAAGATCTCACTGTTGGTGCAATTACTCAGCCAGGATTTTCTAGCCTTCCATTAATCTCAGCAACAGTTTTGTCAGATTCAGGTAAAGGTTCTAAACTTTTGCCGCCTAGCAAAAGACAATTTTTAAAAATAAAGATTTGTTAGGTCAGTTATTGTTTTCCATCCCTGGATACCCTTAGTAAGACCTCAGTCACATGGTAGGCCATTGTCGGCCAATTCAGCCTCCTGTCTGCCGGCCATTTCAGCGGCTGAAATGGCAACATTTGTAGCAGTTAGCAACCGCAAGAAACCGCATCATATCGCCACCTCTAGTGTGGCCACCTCTGAACTGCCTGTGGCAAGTGCTAGCAACAGCCTCTCGTGTCAAAAAGGCCTTCATTAGGTTTCATGTTATGTAGTAATGCAGAAATGAATAATATTATCTGTATTTACAGAAACAAGTAGAGCACTCTGCCAGAAATAGTTTAGTGCATTGATGTTTCAAAAATAAATAGAAAAGCATCCATTTAAGTGCTGTGGAAGATAGCGCTATATAAATAAATAATCATTATAATAATTTGCTTATGTTGCAGAAGTTTTTTTCCTTTTTTGACTAGTGCTAGTAAATAGTGCTGCCAACGCAGAAAACCTATTTGTAACAGCCTAGATGCCGCTCTGCTGTAAGAGCCAGCATCTCAGACATTTGTGGTTAATGAAGAATGCCCAGTCAGTGGATTCTCATTTTGTTCAAATTCACTATTTTTTTTTTCTTGTGAGGTAAAACTTGAAGGGCATATGAAGGATAGATGCAAACATATTTATACATTACAGCTGTCATGTTCCTGTAAATTTTAATAGAAATCTTTTTATAGTCATCTGCACCATAGAAATACCCATTATTTCTCGGGGTTTCTATATTCATAGCTACTGTAAGAGTATAGAGATGTAGGGGAGCTGCTCGCCGCGAACAGCGGACCCTGTACTACTTCCGGGTCGCAATGTCCCGCAGTAGTATGCCTGCTCTTGTCTGCATGCGTCCTTTAGTACGCATGCCCTGGGCCGGCGAGGCGCATCATTGCAATCAGGGACTGGCACTGCTGGGCCAGGGAATGCACACTAAAGGACGCGCAGGCGTACTACTCCGGGACATTGCGACCCGGAAGTAGTATGCGGACAGAATGCCAATAGAAATTCACTGGCGAGCTGTTTACTAGCATCTCAATAAGAGTACTTTCAAGTGTACATTTGAAGAGAACCAGTGCTGAAGCTTCGAGCTCAGAAACGTATATTTGCCTAAAGAGAGTGAAGCCTCTGGCAGGGCACACTGTGCCTGACCTGGGGCGTCCAAAGGCATAATGTTATTATGTTTATGGCCACACAGCAGTGTAATTTGGGTCCTGGTGATGGCCAGAGCCCACATTATTTCTCAGAGTTGCTACAACTCAGGGGGAATAGTAATTAATGTCTGCCCCCCCCCCCCCCCAGTATTTCTGAGGCAACAGGGTGAGCTGTCATTCGCCAAAGTGACCGCGCAGCAAAATGCCATGTAGGTGCCTCTGGATCCTAATGAGGCTTCCCTCACTGTCCTCTGGTCCCCCGCCATTACCCGGGACCCTCCAGCTGATTGGAGCTACACTGGCACTAGCGCTGCAACCCTTTACTGGGTAACAAAGTAGGAGTTACTATGTCTGCCTGATTATAACCAGAACATTGTGGACATTATATGGGAAGAAACATACATCGGTATTACACAGCTCAGTATCCTTAGAAGCATTATAGAATTGTCACATTTTTGGGAATGGTCCATAGAACATAATCTAGACATTACACAATGACAGAAACGCAGAGCTCTAACGAATGTTTTCTTAAGTATAGCTATATTTTTCTCATATAGCTTTTGTTGACTTTAAATCATTACAATTCCCACAGTCATGGATGAGGTTAATCAGTGCTTGATTTCCTTTGAATTACATAAGGAATTTTAAACTTGCTTTAGAGCAAGCCATATTTATGCTAATAAGCCCCCATTGAGTTAGTATGACCTGTGGCTAAGAAAGCAGATCATTTTTTGTATTTAACACCACTTTCTATCCAATTCGTTTTAGCAGTTCCTTCTCTTTAGGACACTTCTTGTTTTCTTTAAGCACTGTGGCTTTAAATTGTTTCACTTTTTCTTGTGCCAAATTCAACAAAAAGAAAAACAAAATAAAATAAAGATGAAAGGCCAGGGGAACAAAATTGACAGACTAAAGATAAATGAAACATTGTTCCCAGCTCTGATTTAAAACTTTATCTGAAGCCTTCAGCTTGCCGTCTGTGAGAAGGGCAATGGAGATTTCCATGACTTCCTTTGAAACGCCGGAGTATGTCACGTCTGGACCATGTGTTTCCAGTTTGTTGTGTCTTCATGTAGCTGAGTAAATGGTTAGCAGAACTCAATGGCAGTCGCATCAGCTGTGGGGGCAATGCTGACATAAGTGAGAAGTGCTCAAACTTCCACCCAGGAAATATTGCTCTGTAGCAGGAAAAGTTCTTATGTTTAGTAGTATTTTGAAAATGAGTTTTTTTTTTTTTTTTTTAATAATGAGGATTATGACTGCCTGGTATCACTCTTGGCAAAAAGTAAATAGAGTGTAAGGTTCTTTATTTTTAGCCAAGAGACTCATATTGAACAGTGCGCAATCATGTTGATAGAGAGGTAATCAAACAAGTAGACACAAGCCAAGCAAAGGCCAGCTGGCTGTGCAAATTGTGTATGTTCATGTTAGTGAAAAGGAGGAGGCAATCAAGGTAGATGCCTTTCCAGGCTACCTTCTCTTCCAAGACAAATGTTCATTATCACCAGTGATATCATGTTTATGGGTGGCTTAGGCCTAGACCAGGTTTGTCCAACTCTTTGGCATTGCAAGCAACGCATTCATGAATAACAAGGATCTTTCTGGCCATAAAAAAATAGAAAGTAGTACTCTGACAGTATAGACTTTTTATTTAACTAGGGATGAGTCGCAGATTTCCTCCAAGTCCTTTCCAACTCTGAATTTGCTAAGTAGGGCTGTAAAAACTGGAAACTGCTTAAAAAAATTCAGACTGGATTGGAATTCGGATTTTTGTGTTTAAGTTTTATTTCACTGATTTTTCCTTTGATCTACAAAGCTGAAATTTTACTGTCAATGGAGAGGAAAGGAGGCATGATGGAGTGGTGCAGAAGCGAGTGGCTTCTGGCAGTCGGGTAACTATCGCTTGTTGCTAAGTGATTCAGTGGGACAGATTGCTAAGCAACATTGGGGAACAGGTTAAACATACGCCAGATTTTTTTTTATCATGAACCAGGAAGTAGAAACAGTGCAGATTTATTGTAGGATTTGTATCAGCTGTAACAAAGATTTTTTTTGTTTAAAGGTTATTATGCTGTTGCTTATCTTTTAGAGCAGAGAGGACATTCTAAGTTTAGTTTCGCTTTAACTGATTTTTTTTCCCTCTAAATATGAGACCCCACCCCCATGTAATGCGTACTTAAAGAGACACTGAAGCGAAAAAAAATATATGATATAATGAATTGGTTGTGTACTATGAATAATTACTAGAAGATTAGCAGCAAAGAAAATATTCTCATATTTTTATTTTCAGGTATATAGTGTTTTTTCTAACATTGCATCACTCTATAATATGTGCAGATTACACAACACTCAGCATTCAAAATGAGTCTTTCAGAGCAGTCTGTGAAGTAATGAACTCTCCTCTGGCAGAGGAAAAGTAAACAGTTCAATTACAGTTGAGATAATAAAAGTCAGATAACAGCCCTCTCCACGACTAACTTAGTCGGAGAGCTTAATAGCTTTTTTGCATAGAGATAACAACTGGAGTTTCTCAACTCTTCCTGTACTGGAAACAATTAGACTGATGTATCTGATCTTAATGTTTTATTTCTTAGCTGTACAACACATACAAATCATAATATCATCATTTTTTTTTCGCTTCAGTGTCTCTTTAATGCCTCCACATACATCCATTGGCAATAATGTATAAATCTGGCAGGAGCAGGCATGGCCAAGAAGAAGCGTAGCAGCAACTGCAGCAGTGCTAATATATTTGTACAGTTGTTTTTTTTTGTTTAAGATCTTTTTAGAGGGACAAAATTAGAATTGCATTGTAGACAGAGGGGCAGTGTGAGGTTGATTTGGCATCTTTACAAGAGCCCATATCTTTCAATACGTACTGAATACCCCAGCAAAATGACTGGTAGAAAAGCGGACATATTTCTCTAAATGCCATTTTATTTTTGCTGCATTACATAGATTGTGAGGATTGCCAGCATGATGCTACGAACACACATTGCCAATGTAAATAGTGGGATGAAAGCCATTTTGGTTTCTGCCAACGCGTTTAGTATTTTCCAGAGATGTTTGATTTGAAATGTAGTAAAGCAGAGCTGTGTTGACCCGATTTTCTCATTTAAATAACAATCAGAGCAGTGAGAATACTTGCATATTTTATACTGGACAGTTAAAAATCATATTGGAGAATTAAAAAATGAAATGAATGCTCAGTTTTGTCAGCAAAAATGGTGGCATGCAGGGGAACAATAGGCTTAGCAAGGATTTTTAGAAAACTTTATCATTCATGTTTATCTTTTTACAGTTGATATTGCGCTGGCACATTATATTGCAGTTGCTGGCCGATAAAGCTCCTTCAGTTGAGGTCAATCCTATTATGCTGCACGTTTGCTGTGACCTCTAGACCTCAGGCGCTTGGAAATGTAGATTTATGAAAGAAATGTCTTCTGGTGATGCCCAGCAAGTTGGCCACACATGATACAATAAAAAGATTAAATTTTACAGAGTCATAATTTTTTTTTCCCTAAGCAAGAAATCTGATCATTTCCAATTTTTACTGAAATTAGTTCATTTGGGAGTGACTGTTTTTTTTTATTTTTTTTATTTATCAATTGGTATGAAAATGTAATGGTGCAGGACAGTTTGTCAATTCCACGATTTATAGACCCAAGCAATTTTTTCAATCTTTTTGTTTCATAATTGGGGAAAATGAGAGAAAGTGTGTGTGTGTGCGCATGCGTAGCAATAGCCATACAGTGTTCTCCCCAGAATATTTTTCCAGCCGGGTGGCATGAAGAAGTAGCCGGGTGGTTCACACTGGGTGTGGAATCACACTGGGGGGGGGGGGGGGCGCGCTAGGTAGTACTGAATGGGTGGGGGCGGCCAAGGATAAAAACACACACACACACTATATATGCACACACTATACACGCAAACACAAAATATATGCGCACACACACGCAATATAGGCACACACCACACACACTATACACACACCCAACACACACACCATACACACACCATACACACACCATACACACACCATACACACAATATACACACACACACACTTTAAGAGGACCAATCATCTGTAATGAAGATACTCTGCTATGAATATCAGCAGGAGGCTGCTGAATAAAGTGCTCTGAAGTTTAGACTGCAATAACCACAAGTATTTTTCCAAGTTTAGATAAAATTACAGCTAAACTGCTTTATTAGTTTCTAGAAATAAGGTCAGTAATGCCACCTTTTTATAATCTATCAGCAGAAATCTGCTGCGACAGTACAGCTCTCCTCTCCACATCTGTTTAATCACTAGTTAGTGAGGACAGTAAGAGTGTGTGTGTGTGTGAAGCTAACTCTGCATATAAAAGGCATTTATCACAGCAGCGCACAGCCCCCCTCCCCCGTTATGACAAGAGACTTGCAGGTCGGAATGAATAGAGCCAGGCGTCCCGCGGTGCAAGTTTATCTGTCCTGTGTGTAACTTAACAGCTTTCCCCGCCCTTCTACACTAGGAAGGGAGCTGGGGAAGAGGGCAGCCGGAGATGACGTCCCTGAATGACAGCGAGCTGGCTGCACAGACACAGCCGCTGCTGTTATAATGATTCAAGAGGAAGTAATTCTGCTACAAACGGCAGCCGGGCGGGAGGGCAGGGTCAGGTGGGCGCTCCGCCCAGTTGAAAGGCTCTGGGGAGAACACTGGCCATAGCAGCTGCTATGGGGCCCTGGAGCAGAAGGGGGCCCAGTGGGTACTTGATATATTCATCATTAACTTTCTTGTGCTTCTCCACCCTCTGACTTTGTCTCAGTGCCCATGAATTATGTGCAGTTTTGATTGTGATAATGCAAATTGCCCAACTCCTATCCATAGGGTAGCGGCAGGTGGCATTGCTTAAAAGTACCTTCATCTGAGGGCCCCATGAAAGTTTTGTTATGGGGCCACATGATCTCTAGAGGTGTGTGTGTGTGTGTGTGTGTGTGTGTGTGTGTGTGTGTGTGTGTGTGTGTGTGTGTGTGTGTGTGTGTGTGTGTGTGTGTGTGTGTGTGTGTGTGTGTGTGTGTGTGTGTGTGTACGTGTGTGTGTGTACGTGTGTGTGTGTACGTGTGTGTGTGTGTACGTGTGTGTACGTGTGTACGTGTGTGTACGTGTGTACGTGTGTGTACGTGTGTAAGTGTGTGTGTGTACGTGTGTAAGTGTGTGTGTGTGTGTGTGTGTGTTTTTTAGAGTGCAAAGTTCTTGCACAAGGTATAATAGAATGCTCTGATTATTTAGCAAATATGTGCAATAGTAAATGTATCATATTTGTCATCATATAGTACTGCAGAAATTATTATGGATTACTACTGTGAACATCTGTTTACCGTATTTACTTCTTTATAAAGTGATATGTAGAGTGAAATCACAGAATAATTAAGCACACATCTTACTTGTTGCAAACATTGGTCATAGTAAAGGTAATATCGGCAAGAAACATAAGTTCTGTGTTCTATGGGTCACAGGTCTGCTATACTTTAGGCTTACTACACAGGGACACATTCAAAATTTAGATTTATTCGCCAAGTACAAGGATTTTTTTTTTTTTTTTTTTGCTTGGACAACTCAGAGATAAACATACATGGGTATGTAATGATATGGGCACAGGTTACACATTGGGGCGACCACACAGTACATATTGGGGATTGCTATTTGGGTGTGAGGGGGCTGAGTTGAGCGCCATGACAGTTTGGAGGGGGAAAAAAAGAGGGATGCACGCAATGACTAAATGCCCAGATTTCATCTTTAAATTAAATATGGCAAAATATGTTGATTAAAAAAAGATACTTTAATAATAATGATACGTTAATAATAAAAAAGTGACTTCTAACTTTGTCAAATTGGTTTATAAAATTTTAAAAACTCCCTACCTGTTCACTTCTATATCCTAACGTGCTGTGAACATGGTAAGGTGTGCTAGGCTGATAAATGGTAGTCATAAAATGGTTATGTGTGTGATTATCACGTACAGAAGTGTATTGCTGGCATAAGTTTTTTAGCTAATCAAAGTGACACATCCTTTTGGGCAATTCTCAATAGGTTGGTCAGACCAGCAAACAAGCTTGAGAGTATAATAAATCAGGTCTAATATACCTACATAGGATTCTGAATGTGGAGTCAATACTGACCTAAATAGTAAAGTGGTTGTCTGGGAACCTATACAGTGCAGTTAGCTATGCTTGTTTAATTACACTTTTAAACAGCCTAAATTGATTGTGCACTAACCGCCACTAGGAACACATTCCAGATTTTTTTCTGTTACCAGTGTGTCTACAATCAGTTCCAGACCATCACCACTTGCATAACTTGTGTACAGCTCTATATAACATGTTGCTGTGGCATTTCTGTTAAGGAAACCATAGTTCACTAATTTGGTCAGATTCATTTAGTAATACGAGTGTACTTATTAAATGTATTTAACCTGAGTTCAGCTGTAATTTACTAAAACCCTTCTTTTATTAGAAACAAGATGTTAGAAATCTTTGTTTTTACATCAATAGTAAAGTGACACTCTCTTCTGCTCACCAAACTTAATTGGGTGGATTTTCAAAAATAAGCACTGTCTGTAACAAAATGAAGCCTCCAGACTTGGTGATAGGCCTTCTTGTTCCCTATATTGCTATATTTTGTGTCTTCTGCTGCAACTACAGAGCAGCAAAAAAAACTTTCCATAAACTTAAAAAAAAAAAAAAAAAAAAAAAAAATTGCCAGTCCAAACAGCAAAATAAATTTCAAACCTCTATCAGATGTAAAAATTTCCTACTTTGATAATTAAAAAAAAAATAGTAAATTCTAGTACGGCAGCTAATAACTGAATCTAAATGGGGAAACAAGACAAAGTATTCCTTTATGCATATATTGGTTGATTTTTAAAATCACTGTCGTGTAATCTTAACTCAAGCCTTCTTTCGTTTTATTTTTTATTTTTGCAGTAATCTGTGGCAACCAAGCTTTTATGGACTGACTTGGGATATTATTTGTTGAAATATGCAATTGTTTAACCACTTCCCGACCGCCCACTACACAGGGGCGGCGGGGAAGTGGAGCCCTGCAGGACGGCCTCACCCACAGAGGCGGCGGTCCATTTAAGGGCATGGGCGGAGCGATCGCGTCATCCGTGACGCGATCCTCCGCCGGCGCCTGTCACCGCTCGCTCGCCGCAACATCCCGCCGGCTATACGGAAGCGCCGGCGGGATGTTAACCCCGCGATCGCCGCATACAAAGTGTATAATACACTTTGTAATGTTTACAAAGTGTATTATACAGGCTGCCTCCTGCCCTGGTGGTCCCAGTGTCCGAGGGACCACCAGGGCAGGCTGCAGCCACCCTAGTCTGCACCCAAGCACACTGATTTCTCCCCCCCCTGCCCCAGATCGCCCACAGCACCCATCAGACCCCCCCCCCTGCCCACCCCCCAGACCCCTGTTTGCACCCAATCACCCCCCTAATCACCCATCAATCACTCCCTGTCACTATCTGTCAACGCTATTTTTTTTTTATCCCCCCCCCCTGCTCCCTGCCCCCTCCTGATCACCCCCCACCCCTCAGATTCTCCCCAGACCCCCCCCCCAGACCACCCCCCCCTGTTTACTGTATGCATCTATCCCCCTGATCACCTGTCAATCACCTGTCAATCACCTGTCAATCACCCATCAATCACCCGTCAATCACCCCCTGTCACTGCCACCCATCAATCAGCCCCTAACCTGCCCCTTGCGGGCAATCTGATCACCCCCCCACACCAATAGATCGCCCACAGATCCGACATCAGATCACCTCCCAAATCCATTGTTTACATCTATTCTCTCCTCTAAACACCCACTAATTACCCATCAATCACCCATCAATCACCCCCTATCACCACTTGTCACTTTTACCTATCAGATCAGACCCTAATCTGCCCCTTGCGGGCACCCAATCACCCGCCCACACGCTCAGATTGCCCTCTGACCCCCCCTTATCAATTCACCAGTGCATTAATTACATCTGTTCTTCCCTGTAATAACCCACTGATCACCTGTCAATCACCTGCCAATCACCTATCACCCATCAATCACCCCCTGTCACTGCCACCCATCAATCAGCCCCTAACCTGCCCCTTGCGGGCAATCTGATCACCCACCCACACCATTAGATCGCCCGCAAACCCGCCGTCAGATTACCTCCCAAATGTATCGTTTACATCTGTTATCTTCTCTAAACACCCACTAATTACCCATCAATCACCCCCTATCACCACCTGTCACTGTTACCTATCAGATCAGACCCTAATCTGCCCCTTGCGGGCACCCAATCACCCGCCCACACGCTCAGATTGCCCTCTGACCCCCCCCTTATCAATTCACCAGTGCATTAATTACATCTGTTCTTCCCTGTAATAACCCACTGATCACCTGTCAATCACCTGCCAATCACCTATCACCCATCAATCACCCCCTGTCACTGCCACCCATCAATCAGCCCCTAACCTGCCCCTTGCGGGCAATCTGATCACCCACCCACACCATTAGATCGCCCGCAAACCCGCCGTCAGATTACCTCCCAAATGTATCGTTTACATCTGTTATCTTCTCTAAACACCAACTAATTACCCATCAATCACCCCCTATCACCACCTGTCACTGTTACCTATCAGATCAGACCCTAATCTGCCCCTTGCGGGCACCCAATCACCCGCCCACACGCTCAGATTGCCCTCAGACCCCCCCCCCCCTTATCAATTCGCCAGTGCATTAATTACATCTGTCCTTCCCTGTAATAACCCACTGATCACCTGTCAATCACCTGCCAATCACCTATCACCCATCAATCACCCCCTGTCACTGCCACCCAACAATCAGCCCCTAACCTGCCCCTTGCGGGCAATCTGATCACCCACCCACACCAATAGATCGCCCGCAGATCCGACATCAGATCACCACCCAAGCGCAGTGTTTCCATCTATTCTCTCCTCTAAACACCCACTAATTACCCATCAATCACCCATCAATCACTCCCTATCACCACCTGTCACTGTTACCTATCAGATCAGACCCTAATCTGCCCCTTGCGGGCACCCAATCGACCGCCTACACGCTCAGATTGCCCTCAGACCCCCCCTTATCAATTCGCCAGTGCAATATTTACATCTGTTCTCCCCTGTAATAACCCACTGATTACCTGTCAATCACCTATCAATCACCCATCAATCACCCCCTGTCACTGCCACCCATCAATCACCCCCTGTCACTGCCACCCATCAATCACCCGCTGTCACTGCCACCCATCAATCAGCCCCTAACCTGCCCCTTGCGGGCAAACTGATCACCCACCCACACCAATAGATCGCCCGCAGATCCGACATCAGATCACCACCCAAGCGCAGTGTTTCCATCTATTCTCTACCCTAAACACCCACTAATTACCCATCAATCACCCCCTGTCACTGCTACCTATCAGATTAGACCCCTATCTGCCCCTAGGGCACTCAATCACCCGCCCACACCCTCAGAATGCCCTCAGACCCCATCCCTGATCACCTCGCCAGTGCATTGCTTGCATCCATTCCCCCCTCTAATCACACCTTGAGACACCCATCAATCACCTCCTGTCACCCCCTAGCACACCTACCCATCAGATCAGGCCCCAATTTGCCCCGTGTGGGCTCCTGATCACTCGGCCAAACCCTCAGACCCCCTTCCGATCACCTCCCCAGTGCATGGATTGCATCTATTTTCCCCTCTAACCACCCCCTGAGACACCCATCAATCACCTCCTGTCACCCCCCTAGCACTCCTATCCATCAGATCAGGCCCAATACAACCTGTCATCTAAAAGGCCACCCTGCTTATGACCGGTTCCACAAAATTCGCCCCCTCATAGACCACCTGTCATCAAAATTTGCAGATGCTTATACCCCTGAACAGTCATTTTGAGACATTTGGTTTCCAGACTACTCACGGTTTTGGGCCTGTAAAATGCCAGGGCGGTATAGGAACCCCACAAGTGACCCCATTTTAGAAAAAAAAGACACCCCAAGGTATTATGTTAGGTGTATGACGAGTTCATAGAAGATTTAATTTTTTGTCAAAAGTTAGCGGAAATTAATTTTTATTGGTTTTTTTTCACAAAGTGTCATTTTTCACTAACTTGTGACAAAAAATAAAATCTTCTATGAACTCGCCATACACCTAACGGAATACCTTGGGGTGTCTTCTTTCTAAAATGGGGTCACTTGTGGGGTTCCTATACTGCCCTGGCATTTTAGGGGCCCTAAACCGCGAGGAGTAGTCTAGAAAACAAATGCTTCAAAATGACCTGTGAATAGGACGTTGGGCCCCTTAGCGCACCTAGGCTGCAAAAAAGTGTCACACATGTGGTACCGCCGTACTCAGGAAAAGTAGTATAATGTGTTTTGGGGTGTATTTTTACACATACCCATGCTGGGTGGGAGAAATTTCTATGTAAATGGACAATTGTGTGTAAAAAAATCAAACAATTGTCATTTACAGAGATATTTCTCCCACTTAGCATGGGTATGTGTAAAAATACACCCCAAAACGCATTATACTACTTCTCCTGAGTACAGCGGTACCACATGTGTGGCACTTTTTTACACCCTAAGTACGCTAAGGGGCCCAAAGTCCAATGAGTACCTTTAGGATTTCACAGGTCATTTTGCGACATTTGGTTTCAAGACTACTCCTCACGGTTTAGGGCCCCTAAAATGCCAGGGCAGTATAGGAACCCCACAAATGACCCCATTCTAGAAAGAAGACACCCAAAGGTATTCCGTACGGAGTATGGTGAGTTCATAGAAGATTTTATTTTTTGTCACAAGTTAGCGGAAAATGACACTTTGTGAAAAAAAACTATTAAAATCAATTTCCGCTAACTTGTGACAAAAAAATAAAAACTTCTATGAACTCACCATACTCCTAACGGAATACCTTGGGGTGTCTTCTTTCTAAAATGGGGTCATTAGTGGGGTTCCTATACTGCCCTGGCATTTTAGGGGCCCTAAACCGTGAGGAGTAGTCTTGAAACAAAAATGACCTGTGAAATCCTAAAGGTACTCATTGGACTTTGGGTCCCTTAGTGCAGTTAGGGTGCAAAAAAGTGCCACACATGTGGTATCGCCGTACTCGGGAGAAGTAGTACAATGTGTTTTGGGGTGTATTTTTACACATACCCATGCTGGGTGGGAGAAATACCTCTGTAAATGACAATCTTTTGATTTTTTTACACACAATTGTCCATTTACAGAGGTATTTCTCCCACCCAGCATGGGTATGTGTAAAAATACACCCCAAAACACATTGTACTACTTCTCCCGAGTATGGCGATACCACATGTGTGGCACTTTTTTGCACCCTAACTGCGCTAAAGGGCCCAAAGTCCAATGAGTACCTTTAGGATTTCACAGGTCATTTTGAGAAATTTCGTTTCAAGACTACTCCTCACGGTTTAGGGCCCCTAAAATGCCAGGGCAGTATAGGAACCCCACAAATGACCCCATTTTAGAAAGAAGACACCCCAAGGTATTCCGTTAGGAGTATGGCGAGTTCATAGAAGATTTTATTTTTTGTCAAAAGTTAGCGGAAATTGATTTTAATTGTGTTTTTTCACAAAGTGTCATTTTCCGCTAACTTGTGACAAAAAATAAAATCTTCTATGAACTCGCCATACTCCTAACGGAATACCTTGGGGTGTCTTCTTTCTAAAATGGGGTCATTTGTGGGGTTCCTATACTGCCCTGGCATTTTAGGGGCCCTAAACCGTGAGGAGTAGTCTTGAAACGAAATTTCTCAAAATGACCTGTGAAATCCTAAAGGTACTCATTGGACTTTGGGCCCTTTAGCGCAGTTAGGGTGCAAAAAAGTGCCACACATGTGGTATCGCCGTACTCAGGAGAAGTAGTATAATGTGTTTTGTGGTGTATTTTTACACATACCCATGCTGAGTGGGAGAAATATCTCTGTAAATGGACAATTGTGTGTAAAAAAAATTAACAAATTGTCATTTACAGAGATATTTCTCCCACCCAGCATGGGTATGTGTAAAAATACACCCCAAAACACATTATACTACTTCTCCTGAGTACGGCAATACCACATGTGTGGCACTTTTTTGCAGCCTAACTGCGCTAAGGGGTCCAAAGTCCAATGAGCACCTTTAGGCTTTACAGGGGTGCTTACAATTTAGCACCCCCCAAAATGTCAGGACAGTAAACACATCCCACAAATGATCCCATTTTGGAAAGTAGACCCTTCAAGGTATTCAGAGAGGGGCATGGTGAGTCCGTGGCAGATTTCATTTTTTTTTGTCGCAAGTTAGAAGAAATGGAAACTTTTTTTTTTTTTTTTTTTTTCCTCACAAAGTGTCATTTTCCGCTTACTTGTGACAAAAAATAATATCTTCTATGAACTCACTATGCCTCTCAGTGAATACTTTGGGATGTCTTCTTTCCAAAATGGGGTCATTTGGGGGGTATTTATACTATCCTGGAATTCTAGCCCCTCATGAAACATGACAGGGGGTCAGAAAAGTCAGAGATGCTTGAAAATGGGAAAATTCACTTTTGGCACCATAGTTTGTAAACGCTATAACTTTTACCCAAACCAATAAATATACACTGAATGGGGTTTTTTTTATCAAAAACATGTTTGTCCACATTTTTCGCGCTGCATGTATACAGAAATTTTACTTTATTTGAAAAATGTCAGCACAGAAAGTTAAAAAAATCATTTTTTTGCCAAAATTCATGTCTTTTTTGATGAATATAATAAAAAGTAAAAATCGCAGGAGCAATCAAATAGCATCAAAAGAAAGCTTTATTAGTGACAAGAAAAGGAGCCAAAATTCATTTAGGTGGTAGGTTGTATGAGCGAGCAATAAACCGTGAAAGCTGCAGTGGTCTGAATGGAAAAAAAGTGGCCGGTCCTTAAGGGGTAGAAAGCCCTAGGTCCTCAAGTGGTTAAAAAGGCAACAACGTCGACTTGTTTCGGAGTAACCTTCTTTAGGCCTTCACAAACAATTGTAATCTGTAATATACAGGACAAAAATTGGGATGGCAAAACGGGACACACACACACTTGTAATTTGCATTTTAAATTTGTTGCATTAACGGTTTTGTTGTCCAGCGCCCATATGTGTCATAATTTTTGTTCCAGTAAATACATGTTGTGTGACCTGTTGCACCACAGCATTATCTATGCTATGGCAGAGAAGAGAATGACTATATTTATTATTATTTATATAGCGCCAACATATTACACAGCACTGTACAGAGTATATTGTCACGAACTCTCCCTCAGAGGGGCTCACAATCTAATACCTACCATAGTCATATGTCTACATATGTATCGTATAGTGCATGTATCATAGTATAGGGCCAATTTAAGGGGAAGCCAGTTAACTTATCTGTATGTTTTTGGGATGTGGGAGGAAACCAGAGTGCCCAGAGGAAACCAGATGTTAACCTGGCTGGGATTTGAACCGGGCACCCAGAGTTGCAAGGCGAGAGTGCTAACAACGAGGCCACCGTGCTATATGAAAAATTCCAAGAAGTTGTGGGTCACCCATAATACCTCTAAGTGCATTTCTCTGTACTGCTAATCCCTGTAATCATCGTCTTGTATAGTATGCGCCTCTTAATCAGTATTTGCATAAGTGAATGTTTCACAAAGACGTGACCCAGGTGAAGGAGCTGTTAAGTAATATCCCTATACGGTGACATTCAAGTTGGAAACTAACTCTTCAGTGAACCACAATATGCTGAAGAGCAAACAACGAATCAGTTCTGATTTGTCCAGACTATTAAATGAAAAATCTTCTTTTTATTCAATTGGATTAACAACTGGAGAAAAGCGATGTGAAGTTTTTGATCACGATTGTTCTGTGGAATTATATAACACCCACATTAGTCATTGGGGCAGAGAGGCTGCTGCATGAATCATACATGAGTATTGTTATAACATTTCCAAAGTGGGATGTATTATGAATTGAAATATGTGAAAACAAGCTGTGCTTCAATTGTCTCTAGAGAGCATGGAAGCTGCTCCATAATACAAGCAACACAAATGGATCATCGGAGGCAGCAGACAAGGTTAATATCTTAAAGCACTAGTAACTCACCTATTTCACACATGCAAATACAGCATTTATCAACTTACGTCTGCGTAGTGAAAATTTCCAAATATGTTGTTACCCTTTTTTAAAGAGGAACTGTAAGAAAATAACCCCTGAGGCTATCCTCGTCGTCCTCTGACCCTCGTTTCCAGCCCTGTCTCCCCCGAAACCACAGCCAACAAGGATGTGGCGCAGTAGCGCCTGCAATATTTACCTTCTCCGGCTCCAGCGCAATAACTGCTTTCCGATCTGATATGGAGTCTGCTATATTTATTTTTTAAACAATACCAGTTCCCTGGCATCCTGGCGATCTCTTTGGCTGAATTGCACACCTGAAACAAGCATACAGCTAATCCAGCCAGACTGCTTGTTCAGGGTTTATGGCTAAAAGTATTATGCTAGGTACACACGATACAATTTTCTGGCAGATTTACCTGCCAGATTGATTTTTTTTCTCCAACATGTCTGATCTGAATTTAGACATGTCTGATTGATTTTTAGTTCACTACTATGGAAATCGATCAGAAAATCAATCAAAATTCAGATCGGGCTTGTTGGAAAAAATCGATGTGGCAGGTAAATCTGCCAGAAAATTGTATTGTGTATGCCTAGCATTAGAGGCAGAAGATAAGTAGGACAGACATGCAGATTGCATTATTTAAAAGGATGACCTGTCAGATCTGTCATTTTTACTGCTTACTGTAATCAACAGAGACTCGGGAGAAAAGTAATTTATAGTGTATTTTACTCTGGAAGAAACGTACTTTTTATACACATGTACTTTCAATGGCAATCATGGTCCTTTATAAGAAATGCAATACTTTTTCTATATTACTCTGCGTTGTAGCCCTATATTTTGTCCTGCAGGTTTCACCGATAACCTTACTCACTTTGTTGTATATTTCTTAATGTAATGATTCAAGTTAATTTCAAGGCCACTCTGATTCAATTTATGCTGAGCATTGATTTATGACCTTGTGGTTTTTTTTGTTTGTTTTTTTTGTTTTCTTTTGCATGTTTAGAGGGTGGAGGTGGAAGTTAAACAAAAAGTTAGACTGTACACGGCCTTTTAATAACTCCTGATATTTAAGTTGTACAGTTTACCATATGATGCCGTGACTTATCGGCAGCTATTTTATAGCAGAATGATGACCTAGAGCACAATGTTGCAATTTAGGGAGTAGGTTGTCAAGATATTCCAAAGAACTCTGCACATAAAAGAATGTATTATAATAATGTAGTACACAAAGAATTGAATGTGTACATTAAACGCCAAGTAAACACCTGACATAACTGGCTAAGCAAATTTGGCTTAATTGGCTATTCATGAGGCAATGCTCATGCAAATATGTATTCGCTTTCGCATGCCAACTTATGCAGGGTCAAAAACCAATGCCGCAAAGCGGTCGCCCTGCGGGAATTAGTTCATGCTGCAATAGCACTATCCAGGAGCGCCTGGATTATAATAATGTAGCAAGAGTTAGACTACCCCGCAAGCACATGGTGAACCAGCGGATCTGGAGGTGTGTTTAGCTTGAAGGGACAACAATGGGTGATTTGCATATTTCAGCAGTGATGCGCTGGGAGAAATCTGAATCTCGGAGCTCACTCCAACTTTAATTTGCAAATTGCAAATACTTTCCGTTTTAAGAAAGCAAACTTTTGTTTTCCAATAATGTAGCAAAAAAGAGAAAACGGTGCTTTGCCTTCTGGTAAAATCTCGCCCGACCTAATAATCCATCCCTTGAATTTGGGCTTATCTCTAGCCTCAGCCTATACCTAACATGAAGACTTGTACCCACGCTAGCTGGTTGAAGCTGACTTTGCCAAGAATGTAAGGTGTGTTCAGCAGCCCCAATCCTCCCTGGATGGGCCGTCAACAAATTAAGACTCGTGGATCATCAAACCAACCCTACATTTCTGCTCCTTTTCCTGCCTATTCTGTGTCCTACTGTCAACCCTCCTCCTTCTCCATAGCAACAGAATTCACTACTAGCGTGTAGGGTAACGTGTCTGTACAGAACTCGGCCCCCAAAATGTCGCCTGAGGGATCAACTTCTGATCCAATTGGATACACAACACATTAAAGTGCAACTGAAGTGAGAGATATGGAAGCTGCCATATTTATTTCCTTTTTGACACTGTAAATTGCCTGGCTATCCTGCTGATCCTCTGCCTGTGTTATTTTTTTTTTTTAGCCGTAGACCCTGAACAAGCATGCAGTTCAGATTTTTGATTACATTTGCCGCAGGTGTGTGATTCAGACACTACTGATGCATTAAAGATCAGCAGGATCCAGGCAAGGAAATAAATATGGCAGCCTCCATATTCCTCTCAGTTCAGTTGTCGTTAAAAGTGTACCTGAGATGGGGCTCCCGCAATAAAATGTTTTCTTCTCCCTCTCCATTCGCCTGCAACTGTCCCCGAAAATCCTCCAGTTGGGGCCAGTCTGGCCAGACGTGCTCCCATGTCTGGTTCCCATTACCGTGCAGTAGTACCGGGCAGGTGCAGAACATTCCAGGTGATGTGAACATGACGGGAGCAAGTGCACGGGCGGACCGTGCATGCACCATCTGGCCCGGGACCGAATGGAGAGAGAAAATGTGATGCAGTGGGATCGATAAGGCTGGAGGCGGCTGGAGGAAGCCCCAGGTATGTATATTTTATTGCTAATCCCCCATCTCAGGTTCCCTTTAAGGCTTCCAACTAACAGGAGGCCGCAATAATAGGATATCACTGGGCTGCCATAACAAAAAAAAAAAAACGGAGCAAACATGGATTAGTTACCCTGTGCAACTAATCAGAATGTTCATGTTGTTCAGCAGGGTAAAGTTTTTGTTGTTGCTCTGAGCATATGCTTCACTTTCACTCAGGTTTTCTGTGTACTTGCCTTGGTGAATCAGGCCCTTGTATATTGCTGAGCCAGCAATCAGCTTACTGGCACCAGTGACTATGGGGTGGGTGCAATGGGAACTCTGGCCTTCCAGACATTTCACATCACTAACACATCATCTAAAATCACACTGCATGCTGTGTAAACGTGCTTGTATATTTTCTGGCTTATTTCAGTTGTGAATGGACCTCCCTGGTTTATTTACACCTGAAATAACACTTTCAAGTGAACTGACCCCTTCAACTTTTTTTTTTTTTTGTTTTTTGTTTGGACTCGTCAACAATTTCATGTTCTTCTAACAGTGTGTTACGGTATCTTAGCTTTTTTTTTTTTTAGTTCGCGAATGCATTTGCTGCTATTGTAATAATTATAAATCATTAAAAATATGCTGGTAATGTGTCTGGACTGCAGTAATATTGCATGACAGGAAGATATTACTTTAGTTATCACCTCTGGAAACAAACATGGCTTTTTACTTAGCAGGATCTTTGAATGGTAACAGCTGTAGTAAGGTAGAGTAGAGCAAGCGTCCCTGCCTTTACGTTATTAGTTCCAGAGTTGTCTTCATGCATTTATTTACAATTTTATTTATTTACACTTGCATCTATTGCTTGGTCACACCATGTGTTTGTTAGATATGTGCTGATTATACATTCACTCCATAGATTATCCGTGTCATAGACCGCATGCCTATATATGCACCAGACTGAAACCACGCTCACTGTTGCTGATAGAAGAGAATATTTTGTACGCTTGTTGGAAATCTTATAGCATTAAATGACCAGGTCCGTGTTCCTGCTTTATATTCAGGAAAAAAGGCTGCTAAAACTTGGATCATTTCATAAACATGCTTAGTGTGATTTGCCTTCATAAAACATAGGGCATTTGCGATAATTCAGCTTTAAGTGATGATCTGCAGTTACCCACAATGCACCAATACTGAATATTCAGTATTGCAAATACCTTCTGTTTTAAGAAGGCAAGATACACTAAGCATTGCTTTTTAGTACGGTAGGAGGGCTTTTCGGGTTCCTTTAGTCCACTATACTTTCCTAGTGGTTTTGGGTCACCCCAAGCTGCTTAGGTACTCTTCATTCACTGCTTTTCTTTTATATCCAGTTTTTCAAATGTCATATTCCACACCTCGTGTGTTTAACCATAACGTTAATGATCTTCTTTTCTGGATGTTGTGCTAACTTGCTGCTCGTAGTACTTTTGTGAATCCGGGTCACTGACTCAGGAGTGTAGTGGTTGTGTGTAACATTTGTGTATGATTAATGGGAATGGGTTTCATCTTCTTGTCATGACTAAAGGCTGGTGGATAGCAAGCTGAAATTGTGGTGCTCCGTAACCTCTGGTATTAGCAGTACAAGGATTCAGCATTCATCAAAGTCCTTAGATCCTAGAGTGTTACGCGGCATCCCATGTTCATCCCACCATTCCGCAGTGTTTTCTGAGGTTGAACAGAACAGGAATAAACATGTTGTAACTCTCTAAGAAAATGCAGATAGTAATCTATGGAAGTACACATAACATTTTTCTGTAATGGGGCATAGATTATCAGTGTCATAGACTGCATGCCTATATATGCACCAGACTTAACCACGCACGCTGTTATGCGATGTTTGTTTGTAGCACGCTGAACACACACAGGCTGGGTAATAAGGAGGGGGAAATGGTGAGCAAATTCTTCCACCTAACATTTGAAGAGAAACTTGTTCAATAAGCAACTTTTTTTTTTTTTTTTTTTTTTTTTTTTTCTCCTAAAGCCTTTACAAAATCATTATTCACTAATAAATGATTTGCGTTAAATGATCCACAAAACATCTGAATTTGTGTTGCCATGTTTATTGCTGGTTTTTCAGAATTCACCATAATTATGAAGCTTGCTTCTTTCCGGCACATGCGTATGTAGATATGCTTTTCTTTTTTGCTTTTAAGGTACCTACATGTAAAGAGGGCACCGGAAATAGCTGAAAGTAAAATATTGGTCATTTTAACTAATATATTACTATTATCCAACCTAACCTTACCCTAACACAAACCCTCCCTCTCAATGTCTAACCCTAACCTTTCCCCAACAGTGCCTGACCCTATGGACCCCCTCCTCCTCCAGCAATACCTAACCGTAAAACCCCACCATAGTCCTGACACTAAGGACTACTGGGGCAATTAAAACACCGGGATTCATGTCCTATGAAGCCACTGGACCTGACGGGGCAGGATGAGTGGCCGGCCGTTATCTGAATAAAGTGCGCATAAGTTACGCTACGCAGCACTACCATGCGCACAACTTGCGCTGCTCACATTAAGCTGCACTGCTTTAGCTAAATGAATCCACACCATTGTGTCTGTAGATTGCATTGTAGACACTGCTGACCAAGTGCAGTCAGGAGGGAAGTGCTCAGGAGAGTTGAACAAACTTGATTGATTGCTGCTGTTTTGCCTCACAAGTAGCAGTGACTGACTTAATCCCTTCTTTATGCTATTTACCACAAACTGGAACAACTGCCCACGGCAATGACTCTTGTTTGCAGATCCAGGAAAAGAAAAATAACCTGAGATTTGGTGGATGAGATCTGCATGTCTGATTATCCAGAGGTACAGACAAATTGTGCTGGCAGCTTAGGTCTGCATGTTAGTTTGTGGAAACAAACATACATGATTGTTTTAGGTGACAGTGTAATACAGTTATGTGAATTTTCTTAAGATGTTAGGTCGGCATGGTTATGCAGAGCTCTAGTATCAGGTCCGGTCATTGCTAGGACACTATTTGCATGGGGTTTGTTGGGTCTCTATAGGTTTGTATGGGTTTCCTTTGAGCAGTCCTTTTTTGTGCCACATTCCTTAAAACATATTGGTAGGTTAATTTTACCCCAAAATTGTGATCCTAGACTATGGTAAGGAGCAATCCTCTGAGGGGCAGTAACGTGTGTGTGTCTGTTTGTCTGTCTGTCTGTCTGTCTGTCTATCTATCTATCTATCTATCTATCTATCTATCTATCTATCTATCTATCTATCTATCTATATATATATATATATATATATATATATATATGCAGAAAATGTTGGCAGTATACTGGCAATAATAAATGCATCTTGGTGTGGCATGATCCTATGTATGATAATAATTTTCTCAAATGCATATTCTGTGATCTGATACCTCTCTCTGAGCCCGCCATAAGGTGCCATTATGATGACGTATTTGCTCCACTGTTTTGCAATAACGCTCCTTTTGTCATCATACCGTTATATTGTTATGTTACCATTTTTATATAGGGTACTTTCCTCCTGTCTGAGACAAAGTGCTAGAGCGCTCCAGCCACTAAGGGCGTACTCAATAGGCTACATTGCAGTGTTAGGCAGTCTTGCCCAAGGACTCCTTACTGAATAGGTACTGTCTGCAGCCAGGATTCTAACACTGGTCGACTTTATCAAAGATGTTGTGTTAACCCCCCCCCCCCCCCCCCCAATTAACTCCAATGCAGTTTTTTCAGGTTGCTCAAAAACTCATGGAAATGGAAAATGCCTTATTTTGCCAAATGCCAATGAATATAAATTCAATTTTTTCACTTCTCACTAATCTACAGAAGTCCAGTGAAGGCAGAATCAAAACCTAACTTTTAGTAGATTTTATTTCTGACCTCACATCCTTATAGCCAAGCCAAAACTTTGCGGATGATTTTTTTTTTAAGACAGGTGTACATAAAGCAGGAGCAAACGTAGATTAGTCAGTGAAAATCTTAGTCTTCACAGTAGTGTGGCCTGATTGGTTGCTTAGGACAACTGTTCTACTTTATTTGCTGTTATTTTGCACCTGTAAGAGGACATTCAGGCTGGTTTTACATCTGAGCAGGGATGTGGAGTCGGTACAAAAATCTTCCAACTCCGACTCCTCAGTTTATGAAACCACAACTCTAACTCCGGGTACCCAAAATTGCTCCGACTCCCCAACTCCGTCTCCTTAGTCTAATACTTAACAGGGTTGTGGATTTTGTACAAAAATCATCCGACTCCTCAGTTTATAAAATCAACAACTCCAGGTGCTCAAAATTGCCCCGACTCCGACTCCTTGACTCCGACTCCAACTCTGACTCCACAGCCCTGCATCTGAGATTACCCATTGTGCCACCTCCCCCACCCCCCCCGTCCCTCGCCCAGTGACTTACTCCCTGCTGGACTGTAAGTCACTCACTGGGATTCCTGGCTTCCCTGTTGTATTTGCTTCATTCTGCACATGCGTGCCGCACCGCTGGCACCAATAAATTTACAATTTTCATCGCCAATTTACTTACATTCATTCCGCCTCTGCTCCTTGCTGTGGAAGTCGCACTGTAATGCACTGTTGACTTTGCAGCGGGTCGGAAGCGAATCAGAAGCTTCCATTGCAACGGGATGGGGTTAGTGTACTGGGCCCCATACACTATCTTTGCTGTTGCGTTACCCTGCATGCAGAAAGGGTAACTCAACCCAAAGGAAGTGTCCAAGTGTTAAATGTGTCTCAAAGTGGGTTCATAATCTTGCGAACAATGTAGTGACTTCAGTGGATTAGGTAAACCTATTATGGCACACCTATGTTGATATTCATTTTATGCTGGGTGCTTGAGAGTCTAAGGCCCTTATTCTATTGACTTTTTTCCTACGTTTTATCTTAGGAGATACTTTTTCACCTTTTTTGTTTTAAAAGGCCCTTTTCAGCTCTCTTTAATTGGAAAAAAAAGGTACTGTCAGAACGGGATTTCCTTATGGGCAAGCGGCGCCGGTGGCGATCGGAATATAAGGGGGGATGCCGCAAGGAAGCGGGGAAGCAGGCTAGCTCCATGCTAAAAAAAAAAAAAAGTGAAAAAAACCCTCCTGCGGCCGCACAGCCGCGGGAATTAAACCGCCAGGGGGGTTAATCACTTCAGGAAGAGAGGGACTTTCAGCTGATACAAGTGTGACTGAAGTGACTTGAAGCACTTCATTCATGTAGCCATACTACAGTTCACCACTGTATGAGTGAGGACAGCTCTCCAAGCAAAAATTACATATCCACTGACATTTTTAATCAGTGTGCCAGTCATATTCCTGTGAGTGGAATGCCTCCCACCATTTCCTGACCTTTATGTCAACATAGTTGGAGCTGTCATTGAATTCCTGAGTGCCAATTGACACGTGGTTGAAACTTATGCACTGATGTCTCTGTAAGTGTATAGTTGTCTGTACATGACCCAGGTTGTTCCCAGTTGTCAGAGAAGCAGTAAGGATGGAAATGATGCTGCAGTGAGCCTACATTTCATCTTCACAGAAAGAGATGTAGAATTCCCAGCTAATAGTGCATGAAACCTGACTTTGTATGCCTGTTACACCATGCACCAGTTACTAAAATTTTCACCTCACAATAATTTTGTGTGCATCCTCCAGACCATCTGTGTAGCTTTTGGACTCTTTCTTGGATTGCATTCCTGTTACATACTTCAACATACTGTTAGAGTACTGCATGCAGAAAGGGTAATGCAACCCAAAGAAGGTGCCCAAGTGTTAAGGTGGAATATAACCCAGCATTTCATCTTTGCTCTAAAACAATATTTACAGCATACTAAATGCAACCAGCATTTTTTTTTTTTTTACTAGAGCAGCATTTGAAGGGTTACACACAGAGCTTGAAAGTTCAGTGTAGTGAAATGTGGACGCATCCGAAGTTGTAGATTATGTTCTCTTGTGTTTACTTAAATGTATCAAGTGAGGAATGTGACACATTCTCTGACTGTGGAGAAGCAGCTCGACACAGACAGTCAAAGCATGTCTTGCCTTCACTACATAATGAATAAAACAGTTATTAATAAAATGCAAAGTCAGCTCACAAAGCAAAAAAACTGTACTTTTGGGAACTTGTAATTTCTAAATGAATAATAATACTTAGGCCCAAAGGCAAATATAACGGTATGGCATATAAGAAGTAGGAAAACAAGTTTTTATTGAATACTAGGTACTTAACGTGGGTTCTAAATTTTGCTAGCAATGTAGTAACTTCAATGGATTAGGTGAACCTATTATGTAATACATTGAAATCCAGTAATAAGAGGGGGAGGCCATGTAATTGCAGATCTCGTCACTGACATACTATATACGGATATGATAAAGCATTAGGTAGGAGCAAGGAACAAACATTTACCTCCACGGAGCATGATTTATTTGTTTTTTGTTTTTTTTTCTTCAGAAATGATGCAGTGGATGCATAATTTGTAGAACTATCTGGATACTGGTTGCTGATAGTGAAGTAATATGAAGATTGATAGTTGGCAGTAAACACAGTCTATAGGTGGTCATACACTTATAGATCGCCACCATATTTGACCATCAGATTCCTGTCAGATCAAATCTGACAGGGATCTATCTGATGTGTGCCACACACTAGGAACGCATTTTCAATGGATTTCAGAATTTGTCTATAAAAAAAAAAATCTATCCGCATTTTTGCACTGTCTGTTCCAGTGTATCCCTACGAGCCATTGTTCTTCCACCGCTTTAGCCGCGCCGGCGATTTTCCTATATTTTCCATCTAAACTGATACAATCAATTCGACTGATTTTTGCCCAAAAATCGATCAAATGATTGATCGTTCCATCCACTGTTACTATTTCTAGCAGTTTTGATCAGAATGATCGCATTTGCTGGATATCGAGGGTAGAAATCAATAAGTGTATGGCCACCTTATGTGTCTCAGCATTACATGTACCCCTTTATGATAGATTGTGCTTGCGGAGCACCACCTAATGTGAATAACATGCTGAAGGTACACTTAAAAGGACAACTGAAGTGAGAAGAATATGGTGATTTGCCATATTTATTTCCTTTTAAACAATACCAGTTGCCTGGCAGCCCTCGGGGGAGGGGAGGGGGGGCTAACTGACGCTGCAGTGAGAGGCCCAGGGCTTCTGGGGGCCTTGCCCCCCCAAAGCGCTGGAAGGGTCGCATGCGCTGGCTCACTAATCTGCACACCATATTCCATCACTGAGAGAAGAGTGACCTCAGCGCTTGAACGTGGGGAGCAGATGAGTGAGCCCGCTACAGCAGACTTTCTATACCAGGGCACCACCTATATCTGGCTACAGGCTACCTATACTGGGCCACCACCTATACGTATCTACCTATACTGGGGCACCACCTATAAACTTGACTACCTTTACTGAGGGCGCCACCTGTACCTGGCTACCTATACTTTGACACCACCTATACTTGGCGAGCAATTATACCTGGCTACCTATACTGGGGCACCACCTATAGTTAAATACCTATACTGGGGCACCTGTATCTTGCTGGCCTATACTGGGGCACCAACTATACCAGGCTACCTATACTGGGGGCATCTACACCAGGCTACCTATACTGAGGCACCACCTATAGCTGCTTCTTATACTAGGGGAACCTATACCTGGCTACCTATACTGCGGGCACCTATACCTGGATACCTATACTGGGGGCACCCACCTATACCTGGCTAAGGCAAGGGGACGAGCTGAGACAGAAGGGGACAAGAGGTAACACATGGCGATAAAAGAAGCACAGGGGGAACAGAGACGGACAAAAGAGGCACAGGGAGAAAAGAGATGAGACGGGAACATGAGGTAACACAGAGGAACACAAAAGAGGCACAAACTGAAGTGAGACAGAGGTGGACAAAACGGGCACAGGAAGAAAAGAGTGGGACAAAAGAGAACTGATAAAAGATAAGAACGGACCTACAAGTCCCTATCTCATTTGTTAACCGGTGACTACTTGTATTTTACTAGTATTTGGCTCCATCCACAACATGCCGTGGTCACGCCCACTTTTTGCCGAATCACGTTGTGCATGCGGCTTTCTTCAGTGTCGAAGACATGTACATTTTTCGCTGCAGCGCACTTCTTGCACGTACATGGGGGTGGGGTGGCTAGTAGGCGGCCACAGCAACCAGTGGGATGGTCCGGGGGGGGTCCAGGCCTGATGATGTGTGAGGGGCCCCAAAATTTCTGATGGCGGCCCTGGCCCTGCTGATCTATTTGGCTGCAAAAGTGTCTGAATTGCAACAGAAACGAGCATGCAGCTAATCTTTTAAGATCGGACAATAAGGTCAGAAACGCCTGATTTGCTGCACGCTTGTTGAGGGTCTATAGCTTAAAGTATTAGGCAGAGGACCAGTAGGACAGTCAAGTCAGGCAACCGGCATTGCTTTAAAAGAAAATAAACATGGCAGCTTTCATATCTTTCTCGCTTTAGTTGTCCTTTAATTCCCCAAACTCACTGTGATAAATTGAAATGATGAGTTCAAATGCTTCCTGTAGCATAATTCCCCAAAACACACCACACACACACACTACACACACCACACACACACCACACACACACAAGAACCTAGACCTAAGGTCTATAATGCAGATCTGTGATTTTAATGAAGGAAGTGGCAGGTGTTAGATTTGAGAAGCTCTATTCATGTTTATGAGAAGTGTATTCTCTCCCTCTATTACTGCATGTTAATGTTGGACTTGCTCCTGCTTTTGTGATTGCTTACGGAAGAACAGTATTTAACCTTCTTCCATTGAACAGTATATATTCAACTCCCTAATGTGTCTCTACTAGTTAATATCCTGATTAGATCTTTTCTAAGCTTGACATTACAGCATTACTCACAACAAGTAATGCTGCACTTGGTTAATGTCACCACTTGGCTTTTTAACACGGATATCCAGAGGTCAAGAAATAGTGACCATGAAAGCAATAAACAGATAGCTAAGCATTACAGACCCCACGCTATTGTTCTGTCCTCTGCTTTCCCATCCTGTGTTGACATAATGTTCTGGCATTTGGATTCAGAAGAATATTTGTGCATGACGTTATTATGCCTGTTTTCATTTTTCTATTTGTTAAATTATTAGGAAAGCGTAGAATGTGATATGAGTAATGTGTATACTGTCATGATTTATTGTAAATTACGCATAAGATGTACCCCCTAGTGCAATCTTGGCATTTTAGAAATCGCTGAGTTTTATATGATTGCGTAAAAGAATAAGAATAATAATGCTTACATGCAGTCCATATGCGCAGTGCAGGATAATGCAGAACAATACACGTAATACAAAACTGTGCCAGGTACTCAACGTCTAACATCTCCAAAGACTGAAAGAGAGCTCATTGTTGTGTGCGCTTATTTACTTCAGCAGAGCTACAGTGACGACGATTGTGATGACAGCGATGCAAACGTGACATAATGCAGTGTTTTGTATTTGGATATAATAAGTATTACTTGGCAATGCTAAGAAGATCATTGTGCAGAATACAGTAAGACCTGGCCACACGCTTAAAGCGGACCCAAACCAAACATTTTTTTAATTCAAAGTATTTAGTTGCACCACTCTGACACATACAAAGATAAATAAACACCCCTGCAAGCCTATGAGCATTTCAGTGCATGTTTTTCACCCTTCTCTTTTCATAACTAGGGTTATACAGGTGGCAGCCATTAGCAATTCCTCCTTTGCTGGACACCACCTACTCCATCAGTTTGCCGGATTCTGTCACGGCAATATGAAAGGAAGGGAGTGGTTCCTTCAATAAATGTAAAATATTTTATATTTGTCATCGTGCAGCTGAAAAAAGGCTGCTATTTATTATTATAATTTAGAAAATAGATTTTATTTCTGAAATCTTGTATTTTTTATTTGGGTCCACTTTAATTATGATTGGCCAATCACTGACCAATTTTCCCACTTCCATGTAATATGAGGATCAACAGATATTGAACACTATGAGCAGATTGTGTAGATAAACCCTCATACAACATGGAGGTGGTAAAAAAGGTTGGTGATTGGTCAATGATTAGCCAATTAAAATTGAAAATGTGTACCAGGATTTAGTTATAACAGTCAGTTATCATCCTCATTCTAGATAAGTAAACTTTTAAGGATCTTACTTGAATGCCATGCATAGAGCCAATTTATTGGTGAATTACCTTTTCACTCTGGCTAAAGCCTGGTACACATATCTAATATCTGAGTAGTCTGAGGGCCAGCAGATATTGCATAGTATGAACAGATAGTGTAAGCTCTCATACAACATAGAGGTGGTGAAATTGGCCAATGAAAATTGGATGTGTGTACCAGGCTTTAGATCTTGTACACTGTCAATAACTGACTGATATCCTTTGTTTACCTGGTTACCAGTGTTCATTACTTGATATTCATCAAACACCGAACAAAATGTTGATCTGACCGCTGCCACCACTAGCTTTGTACTGCAGTACTAAGCCATAGTATATCCTACCATCAAATCTATTCTCTGCTCCTCCGCCATCATTTGGTATGCCAGTGCAACTGCAAGGGACAGATGTAAGGTTCAAAGAGCAATTAGTGTGGTGGAAAAGATTATCACAATATCCTTCCTAAGTCAATGCAATATCTTGTCAATGCAATGTCTGTCCTTGTAACACTGTCAATGCCATGTGAACCACAACTAATTTCTGGGTATGACAATCATCACACTTGGTGAATAAAGTGGATTCTGATTGAAAAATGTCACTTAAAGGGAAGGTCCAAGCAAAAAAAAAAAATGAGTTTCACTTACCTGGGGCTTCTACCAGCCCCATGTAGCCATCCTGTGCCCTCGTAGTCACTCACTGCTGCTCCAGTCCCCCGCTGGCAGCTTTCTGACCTCGGAGGTCAGGGCCGCATTGCATACATTTTTACGCATTCCAGCTAGTGCAGGAACAAAAATGTATGCGTTGCACCACTAACGCGTAAAAATGTATATGTTAATGTTCCTGCACTAGCGGGAATGCGTAAAAATGTACACAATGCGGCCCTGACCTCCGAGGTCAGAAAGCTGCCAGTGGGGGACTGGAGCAGCAGTGAGTGACTATGAGGGCACAGGATGGCTACATGGGGCTGGTAGAAGCCCCAGGTAAGTTTAACTCATTTTTTTTTTTTGCTTGGACCTTCCCTTTAAAGTGAACCCAAGGAGAGAGTGATATGGGGGCAGCCATATTTTATTCCTTTTAAACAATACCAGTTGCCTGGCTATCCTGCTAATCTATTTGGCTGCAGTAGCATCTGACGTACTCAGAAACAAGCATGCAGCCAATCTTGTCAAATCTGACAATAATGCCAAACACCTGATCTGCATATGCTTGTTCAGGGTCTATGGCTAAAAGTATTAAAGGCAGAGGATCAGCAGGAAAGCCAAGCCACTGGTATTGCTTTAAAGGAATGGGAGGTGAGAGGGATATGGAGGCTGTCATATTTATTTCCTTTTAAACCATACCAGTTGCCTGGCAGTCCTCCTTATCATGTGTCCCTAATGCTTCTAGCCATAGACCCTGAACAAGTATGCAGCAGATCTGGTACTCTGACTCAGCTGACTTGGGTTTTATTGGTTAGCCATATGCTTGTTCCAGGGATTTTACTTAGACACTACTTATGCCAGAAGATTGACAGGTCTGCCAGATAATGGACATTGTTTACAAGGAGATAAATATGGCAGCCTCCATATCCCTCTCACCTCGGGTTCCCTTTTAAAGGTAATAAATATGGCAGCTTCAATATCTCTCTCGCTTCAGTTCTTTAAGCATCACAGAGCCAGCCTCTCTGTGCCCACCCTCATCAATCTGAAGAAGAATACCTTTACCTGATCAATATTCAATGGCTCCTACTATCATAAAATCAGATGGATGTACCCGAATTTCAACTGACTTTCACTACTCTAATGAACTGGAAATCTCTTATCGTCGATTATTTGCCAGGTTTCTGTAGTCAGTTGTTTATGCAGAGAGTTTGTTAAAAAAAATACATGAACCCATCAAATCAAGATAGGTCAACCCATATGCCATCTACAGGGATTCTGCCAGTTCCAACTGCCGCTCTGTACAGCCAGTTCTGCCTGTGCTTATTCCATGAAACCCTGTCCATCCCTGAACTAAACACAATGTTCTGATTGAGCTCAGGGGTTGTTCTGGTCCTGTCAGCTTAGTTGGTACAGTGCCTCAGTGAAACAGTGAGGTCTGCTATGTAGCTGGCAAATGTGGCAGTAGCAAACTCTTTTGTGAGTAATCTCCAATGCAGCACATCGGTGCTATGCATGCCATGTACTTTGCAACATTGAAAAATGCAACATGGCGAATGCTCCTCATTTGAATGAGTGCCTACAGTGTAATACATTTGTATTATTGATTTCTCCTGGCTGACATCAACGACTGAAATAAGGAGTAGGAAGAACATAATTTTCCCCGACTTAGTTTTTATTGGAGAAACATTATTTTTAATCATATCTTGTAGAGAGCGTACAAACGCCAAGTGTTTCCAGGAAATGTTGAATTATTTTACTCTAAAGAGAATACAAAGTTGATTTGAAACTCCATAGGGAACATATGAGGACCTATTTTGTGTGTAGGAAGAATCATTTGAATACTTTGTGTTACTAAACAGGTTATATCTGTCGTAAAAAGGTTGTTTCTGCCAAGCATTGATAAACCCAGTGAAAAGACATCTAATGTGTTCCTTGGCTGGTCACCAGGAACATCAGGAACTACTATTCATTTAATACATAACAGGAACATTTTTGCATTTAGCTGTGATGATACTTTTGCCTTTTTTGAAACCTAGAACTATAATCGAGTGCATACAGTCATTGTATCTGTTCAGTCAGTGAAGGACTTGCTTTGTAGCACTCACATAGTTTTGTTTGATCAATGTAGTAGTTGTTTCCACTGTGTGGTTGAAAAGTTATATCAAAATAATTTTCAGAATCTTCCCTCCTATTAGATAACAGTGGTGGTTAAGATGGCCATACATTTATAGATGGCCACCAGAATCGACCATTCGATAGATCCCTCTGTCATAGAATCTGATCAGAGAGGGGTCTATTGGCTGCCCACACACTGTTGGCAGCATGGCTCTCCCCTATCACATTGGCGCACCGCTTCCCATGTCCGGTGGCTTTACTCCATGCCGCTAGAATTCAAACACTAGCATGTAAGATGCCAGACTTCTAGCATTTGTAGTACAGCTTTTGTCACATGACACATGGAAAGAAGGCACAGGGAGGAGGAGCCCTGCGGCATAGAGTAAAAACATGGAAGGAGGTGCGCCAGCAGGACAAATGACCGTAGTAGCTCTGCTGCCAATACTGTGCATGAAACAACGCTAGTGACATGTTCCCGACCAAACGCTAGATGAGCAAAGTTGTCCATCGGAATGATCGACAGATTTTAGATGGAAATTGACTGGACTTCATTTTCAGATCTGCTTTCTAGCAGATTCAATCACTCTAGCATAAGGCCACAAGCATTGGGGTCTGGGTGGGTTTGGTGTTAAGATTTTTGTGGTTGAGTTAAGATTGGGTTGAAGGTCAGGGTCAGAGTGAAGTGTTGTTCTTGTATTCAAGTAGGCTTTCATCAGCCACTCCAGTTTCCTCCCACATCCCAAAAAACATACTAATAAAGTAATTGTTTCCAAATAAAATTGCCATTAAAGTAGTGATGTTAAATTTTGACTATGGTAGGGAATAGATTGTAAGCTCCTTTGAAGGATGGGGAAATAGTCATGGGCCCCTGGAATCCAAACTTCTCCCCACCATACCTGATCTCCCCCTGCACGCACCTTGCCCCAATACGCATGCAGAATAGCACAGGGACCAGAGTAATAATTACCTTCTCCAGTGCATATCAGGAGCCAACAATGGCAGCAGAAAGTGTGTGATGCATGAAAGAGACCCGCAGTGCTGGAGTAGGTAAACCTTACTCCACTACCTGTGCTGCTATGCATGTGAGGGAGGAGTGGGCCCCCATAGCCCCTGGCTTAACCTAGCATTTGCAGTGGCTATTGTTATGCCCCTGCTGCCATAAATTGTTTATTATATGCTATTTCCCCTTGCCTTTAGTATCCTACTGTTGAATAGCCTTTTCAGTCACAGTTCATTATCCCCTAATACATGTAGCCTCCGTGGTTTCTTTTAACCCTAACCAGACAATCCTGATCGTCTGTAAATGTATTGTTTCTCCCACATATTTTAAGAAGTACAGAGTTATTATTTTTTTTATTATTTAGTATTTACAAATCACTGACATCACTAACTGTCCATCAGAGGGGGCTCACAAGCTACCAGTCCTATGTCCATCATACTCTAGGATTATTTAGCAACACTTCCAGGATTGTAGGGAAAGAGTTGTGCTTCATAGGAAGTGGTGTGTCTTTGGGGAAATGCGGCTGTGATGAACTGTCATGTGACGTTTCATTTGTGCCTGGGAACATTTCTCCACTTTTGTGGCCAGGGGCTGTTGTAGTTTGGTCGGATGTGAAGTGATGCCAAAAAGGATAAAATGATTGTTTGCAGAAGAGATGATCAATCTATATACTGTGCAAATTCTTCTATGGTAATATTATGCACTGTAAAAAAAGGAAACCAGAATTGACCCATAATCTTGTCATCGCGACCTGTCTAAAGCAAGGAGTTTTGAATCAGGATGATGGTTCACAGATCAATCTGGTATTATTTCAGCTTCCTGTTTTATGCCATCTTGGTCAAAACTCACGATTGTTGTCTGTGTCTGAAGGGTTTTAGCCATGTCCAGTAACTTTATGCTAGCCAGTATGTCCCATCTGTATTCAGTATTTTGAGGTATCTGCTAGAAATAAAAGTTTTCTCTGATTAGGTTTGGTAAAGGTTCCAGCAGAGGAAAATGACTGTTCCATTTCTTTCCATGTGCTCATAGTGTAGGAGACCAGATGAAGGAAAGAGCACTCACGTGGCAGCAGTCGTCTTACATATTCCCTTTCCCTGGGTGCCTCAGCATTCTTGAGAAATGGTGGGAGTAGTTTTAGAAAAACAATGTAAAGAATCAGCTTGCATATGGTATGGTAATGAGCACATTCCCAGCTGAAACTCCTTTCCATAATCTAAACTTGTGCTAAGCTATACTGCATCATCCCACAGCCTAAGAGCCGGGAGGAATTTTACTGTGCTCACTCTTTAATAGTGCTTATTTTTGGGTTAATGAGCCAAACTTGAGAAAAAGGTTGGCAATTTTGCAGTCATTTTAATAAGATTAATAAAAAGGAGTATAGATCATCAGTCAGGCATGCATGAATTAATTTGATGTTGGATCATATTCAAGGACTTGCTATCTTCTATATCTTTTATGTACTGTCAACATTTCTCCAGCACAAACTCGCTGCAGAAACGTATTGGCCCCTGAAAGTCTGCTTACTGTTTTCATATTTTCTCTGATAGGGGATATGCTGCCAAATCTGTGTACTTACCTATAAGATTGTTTTTCTGCAGCAGGAGACAGTATTTTAACATAGAAGAAAAGATCATCACTGCTTTTCCAGACAAGACCTGGGCACACTCTGAGGACTCTCAATGTGGTGCCTGCAAAACTCAGCAAAGCTGGGCTAGAAAATTCAGAAAATTTCTGTTATTAGGCAGAGGTGTAATACGATTCTGCTGGGTCCTCTAGCAAAAACCCTGCCGACCAGGCCACCTCCAAAGCTCACCAAACTGTGCACAACAACCTCCAGCCCCCTCCATTCCTGTGTAGTAGAGTACTGTACATTCTCGCATATAAGCCTAATTTTTATGCACAAATAATGTGCTGAAACGTTACCCCCTCGGCTTATATGCGAGTGAGTGGAGCAGAGTGGATGGTGTAGCAGGTTTTGGTACTGGCAGAGAAGCGTAAGGATCATGCACTGGTGATCCTGCTCTTGCCATCTTGCTCCCTGCTTTGTCCGTGTCCCCCATCCCCTGCAACAGGGTGTGTAGAGTGCGCTGCTCAAGACTACCTGTGTCCCCCGGCATGTGGAGCTGAGTGTGCAAGCAACATGTCAGCGGTACAATGATCAGGAATTCTTTCTGTGTGGCGTCTTAAGACACAGCTGTATCTGCCTTGGGGCACCACTGGCTATGGGGAGGGGAGCTGACTTGTACTGTGGGCACATCTGGCTTCTGTGGAGGGGGCTGTACCGGGACTGGGCTTATACGTGAGTCAATCACTTTGTGGGTACCTAGGATTATAAGCGAGTATATACAGTAGTTGCAGTGGAGCTTCATACTTTACCTACAGTATTTTCAACAATGGCACAGATTCACCTCACTTTGCAGCGTAGCCATGCCCTGTGCAGGCTATCTCCTTGTGACTCTAGCCATACCCTGTGCAGGCTATCTCCTTGTGACTCTCAATGCTACATGTCTGGAGACTTGAAGAGTCACAAGGATTAGCCTGCACAGCGTGCGACTATGATGCAGAGAGTGAGGAGGACGACCTATCTGATCCTTGGAAATAAGTAAAGTATGAAGCGCCCCTGTGGCTACTCTTCAAATCACAGCAGTAGTGCTGATCTCTTTGGCTGCAGTAGTGTCTGACTCCCACAGCTGAAACAAGCATGTGGATAATCCAGTCAGACTTCAGTCAGAGCACCTGAGCTACATGTTTGTTTAGGGTCTATGACTGAGGGTCTGCATGTTGTTCAGGGCCTGTGTCTAAGGGTGCGTACAGACATGCGACTATAGTCGTTTAAAACGATCGTTACCGACGGCATTGCCCGACGATCGTTCTTAAAAAGTGCACTAACGATCATTAAAACGACCGACCAACGAGATATGTCGTTGGTAAAGAACGATCCATTCTGCCAGATCTTTTCCAACGACCATCGTTCAAACAGTAATATCTGTACAACGATCAGTCGTTGATTGTTCGTTCTCAAAGCTTTGCACATGCTCAAACAGTTCTTTTTGACACTTGTGTTTGAAATCAGTTTATACATTATGTTGCGCACGCAACGCTCGTTCCAAGATCGTTCGTACACGAACGATGTTCAAAGTAGCCTTTCTTCAAACGATCATCGGCCGATACCTCCTTTAACATCGTTCGTCGTTCAGAACGAATGATCGTTATCGTATGTCTGTACGTACCCTAAGGGTATTAGACACAAAGGATCGGTAGGACAGCCAGGCAATTTGCATTACTTAAGAGGAACTAAATATCAATCTCATTTTAGGTGCGCTTTAATGTTACTTAATGGGGACCTTAACTGAGAGGGATATGGATGTTTCTTTTTAAACAATACCAGTTGCTTGGCAGTCCTGCTGATCTCATTGACCAAAGTAGTGGCTAAATCACACACCTGAAACAAGCATGCAGTTAATCCAGTGTGGCTCGAGTCAGAGCACTTGATCTGCATGCTTGTTGAGGGGCTGTGGCTAAAAGTATCAGAGACACTGATCATCAGGAGAGCCTGGCAACTGGTATTGTTTTAAGAGGAAAAATCCATATCCTTCCAAGTTTAGGTTCCCTTTAACATTCCTCAGGAAGGTGCCTTTTCTCAACCCCAAGCCCCCCCCCCCCCCCCCCATCAAGACCTGAGAGTGATTACTAATCAGAAGCACCGTAACATATATAGATAGATTCTGATCAATTCCTTATGGATTAACATCATTAAAATATTTATTAAAAGGTTAAATTGTAGTGATAAAATGCTGTGTAAAGTTTGTTGTTGTTGTTATTATTATTTAATATAGAATTGCCTAGGAATCAGATGATCCCTGTGGGGTGCATACAACACCCATACTGTCACCTGTGATCATTAGCACAGGGAAAAATGTTGAAAGTGTGTACCGCTGAATGTGAAAATGGGACATTTTAGCCACAGGAGACAAAGATCCATTTTCCCATGTCAACTTACAAGAAGTTAATATAAAATGTAGTTTTCACATCAGGTAAATGATATGCAAAGAAACTACGTGAAGGCACATATACTGTATTTGGCATTAAATGAACAAAGATCCTTTCTTATGGTAATGCTTTCCCTGAAGGTTAGTTTCACTGTCTTAATTAAGAGAACAATGCCGTTTCCGACCAGTGCTGTTACATGTAGGTCTGTTCTAAGTTTTGATAATGATGGAATCTATTACTTGCCCTCCCTATCCTGTCTGTCATCTCACAGGCAGTTTCTTCATAACTGTCGGCTCTTGTGGAATTCTGCCCTGCCTGCATTCATTCATTGTCTGCAGGGCAACAATGTAGAAGAAAGCAAAACATCACCACTTCTAGACAAATTAGATCCTGGGCTAGATTTATCGCTTCCACTTCATTTAATTACTCAATGTGAGATTACTGAATAATTATTGTGAACTAGCTGAAGATCCAGCGTTGCGCGGGTATACATTTGGTTGTTGTTGGGGCCTGCAAATTTTTCTAACCTAGACACACAGTCACTCAATGACCAGGTTTGTGAGCTTTGGGGTCCTTGGCGTCAATAATGTGAAAACGGAACCAGTTTACACTTTCCCATTAAATTTAAACAAACACATCTGATTGGCTGTATTTGGCTCAGCCCTCTTGTCTGAATTTGAACACCAGTCACCCAATGACCGACTGTAGCAGCATTGAGGCTTCTGCAAGTACCAGTGTAAGAATGGCAACCATTTAAATATTCCCTTTAAAAACCAATAGGTGAATTTTGATTGGCAGTTGTAGGGTAGGCTCCACCCACTTTCGTGAATATTAATCCCAGTCACCAACTGTGCCAAGTTTGAGAACCCTGCCATTAACAGTCTAAAAATGACTGCAGTTTTACATTGCAGCAGGGGTATGGATATGAAATCTGCCTTAATATTTAGCCACTTTCAGTGAGGTCCACCATCTATCTATCTATCTATCTATCTATCTATCTATCTATCTATCTATCTATCTATCTATCTATCTATCTATATATATATATATATATATATATATATATATATATATATATATGTGTATATATATAGTTTTTCTGTAATAATAATTCTGGTCGTAGAGCATTTTCTTCTTCCTTTTTGTATTCCTCTTTGTACAACTGCACTGTACTTAGCAACTATGTCAACAATACAGTGTTGTGGATTTTATCTTTTGAAACCTTGCTTTCTGCTTTACCCATGACACAGACAACTCTATTCTTATATTGCTTTTCTTCCAAAACTGAATTTGATTTCCCTCGATAAAACTTGTACTTTTTCATTTTATGAACTAATATTTAATTCTGGAATACCAGCAATAAACATCCGATGCACATGGCTGCTGACTTTCGTTTCTTGGTTATTTCACTGTAGGAACAAGAATTACCACTTTGCTTGAATGACTTGCTAGTGATAAACAAAATAATCATACGTATGGAAACCTCCACTAACCCAAGGAGAGCGTTAAGTGTAACAAAAAGTCCATGTTCTGGTTGTCTTGGCTGTATTTTGTTGGGAATATTGGAAATACCAGAAGAAAGAATATTGGGATGGGTTGGGATTTGCTAAGGTATATTGCGTTTCTGTAAACCCCAAAAGTCGTTTGGGGGAGCCACTTCCTGTCACCAAGAGCAATTGCAAAAATTCATACAAGAGGTGTCTTCACAGAGATTTCAAAATGTGTTGAAAAATGTATCAAAGGTAACCACATAAAACCCCCCTTATCACCCCTTAAAAGTGATACACGGCCGCAATGATTAATTAATCAATCATCGCTGCCAGTAGTGCAGTGGAGTTGCTCAAAGGACTTGATTTGGCTGTTCAGCTTGATGGTCTGGTTTGGATGGTCCACGTTGACTGCATTAGGGATAATCTCAGCATTTGTTTCAGGATTCGTGGAAGGCAGGCTATGCAATAGTGAGCACACAGAAATCTGTGGCCTAAATAAGCATTCAAAAGCAAAACCTCCTTGAAAACGTGTAACTTTGTGACTTATAGTGGTGGCACATCTCTGGGTCACATTTAGTTCATAGATGCATTGCAGTTAGCCAGGTTTGTGAGTGCGAGTGTTAAAGAGAACCCGAGGTGAGTTTAAAGAATGTTATCTGCATACAGAGGCTGGATCTGCCTATACAGCCCAGCCTCTGTTGCTATCCCAAACCCCACTAAGGTCCCCCTGCACTCCGCAATCCCTCATAAATCACAACCGTGCTGTGAGGCTGTGTTTACATCTGTAGTGTCAGTCTCAGCTGCTCCCCCGCATCCTGCATAGCTCCGGTCCCTGCCCCCGTCCCTGCGTACGTACAAAAAGGGCCCCTGGACAAAAAGGGTGCGGGGTGTAAACGCTAATTAACAATTAATCTTTAATGGCGTTTATAAAAATAGTGTGCTATATTTCGTTTACAAATGTTTAACAAATTTATAAATCATTAAATAATGTTTATGAAATCGGCAATTGTGAAATCTTTAATCTTCCCTGTTTCAAAAGTGAAACTTATAATTACGTTTAATAAAATAACGATAATATATGATTAATTGTTATAATTGTATATTATTGTGAATAACCTTCATTTATGGTTTGTTGTTATAATAAAATCTGAAAATATTCTTATAACGATGATATAAATATAACTACATTCGTAATAAGTGTTGTAAAACATTAGTAAATATTACTAAAATTGTAGTAAAACTATACCTAAGCCTACTCTCACACAGAACCCTCCCTGTACCTATCCCTAACCCCTAGACCCCCCTGGTGGTGCCTAAACCTAAGACCCCCCCTGGTGGTGCCTAAACCTAAGACCCCCCTGGTGGTGCCTAAACCTAAGACCCCCCTGGTGGTGCCTAAAACTAAGACCCCCCTGGTGGTGCCTAAACCTAAGACCCCCCTGGTGGTGCTTAAAACTAACCACCCCAAAGCCCTCCCTGTACCTATCCCTAACCCCTAGACCCCCTGGTGGTGCCTAAACCTAAGACCCCCTGGTGGTGCCTAAACCTAAGACCCCCTGGTGGTGCCTAAACCTAAGACCCCCTGGTGGTGCCTAAACCTAAGACCCCCGGGTGGTGCCTAAACCTAAGACCCCCGGGTGGTGCCTAAACCTAAGACCCCCGGGTGGTGCCTAAACCTAAGACCCCCCCTGGTGATGCCTAACCCTAACCACCCCCCTTAGTCATCGCTTTATTATGTGGATAATAATGTTTTACAAATTGTGACTCCAAAAAATATATTCCAATTTACATTACGTACTGATCGCTTTATTTTGTGAATAATGTTTTAAAAACAGTAAGGGATAAAACTTTAAATAAAAAAATATATTGCAATTTACATTACATACTGATCGCTTTATTTTGTGAATAATGTTTTAAAAACAGTAAGGGATAAAACTTTAAATAATGTTTTAATTATTTAAATAAGATAAATATGTTTAGTATTTTCATAAACGTTATTCGGCACGGGTGCATTTTATAAACGTAAATCACCACAAGCTCAGTTATAAATCATTAAACTTCTCCGGGCGCCGTTTGTAAACTTTATTTAGCTCCGGGCGCCGTTTGTAAACTTCATTTAGCTCCGGCGCCCTTTTTTCCTGCTCAGCGCCCATTAAACATTATTTATTATGGGAGTGAATGGCGGCGCCCTTTTTGTCCACTAGCTGCCTGCGCCCTTTTTCCCCAGCTCCCCCGTCCCTTCCCTCCAATCAGCAGGGAGGGAAGGGATGCAGGCGGGGACTGGAGTTCTGCAGGAGGCGGGGAGAGCAGCAGACTGACACTATAGAGATAAACACAGCCAGCTCTTGTCAGCAGCGTGGCTGTGATTTATGGAGGGATTGCAGAGTGCAGGGGGGGTTTGAGATAGCAACAGAGGCTGGGCTGTATAGGCAGATCCAGCCTCTGTATGCAGATATTATTCTTCAAACCCACCTCGGGTTCTCTTTAAAGGTCAGCTGATCTGTTCAATACATGGCCATGTATCACTTTTAAGGGGGGATAGGGGGGGGGTTATGTGGTTATCTTTGATGGATTTTTAATAAATTTCAATATCTGTTTGAAGACACCTCTTGTATGCATTTTTGCAATATTGGAAATAACACCGATAAAATTACAACCATCAAAGTTTTCTTGACAGAATACAACTTCCGAGGGCAGGGAGAGATAAATAACCTGATTGACCTTTTTCTAACTTTGGGACACTTACTACTAGCCTGCCACTAATTAGCGCCAGTAAAACATTCAATCTAATTTGTAAATCGTTTAATAAAATAAAACTCTGGGATATTTTAAAAAGTCATTTTTAGGACTAGGAGGATAGATATAATTGTTTCTCATCAGTTTATTTTCACCTCAAGTTCATATTTATGGGCTCAGTTTTTCTTTCTTCCTGGGTCGGTAGATAGTTGAATGTTACAAGAAGATGTTGCTTATCAATACTCTTGATGGGAGATGTGGAGGTAGACTTGCTACAGTTTACAAGAATACATGTAATGTAAATCACAAGCGTTGTAGCATTGCTCATTTCTTCTTAGTGATACCAGATTTCTGCTAACCACGGCGCAACATGCTTTCTCTACTTATTGTTGTTATTTAGTACGTAGTGCCATATATTATATAGTCTTGTCACTAACTGTCCCTCACTTCAGAGCCTGGGATTAATTGTGAAGTAGTGCCGACACTTCATTGTGCAATGGTGTAACCCACAGCTGGATGAGTTCTGACTTTGTAGGAACGAAGAGGAGAAAATGACCAATGTAGTGAAAACACATAGGCCCTTATTCAATAAACTTTTTCTCCTAAGTCTCTTTTCTCCTGGGAGATATTTCATCTTGTGTTTAATATAACTGAATATTTTCTTGCTTGCTGATGGCCTAAAATGCATTTTATCAATAAGATGTGAAAATATCACCTAGGAGAAAACTTAGGAGAAAATAATAAATTGCATAGGGCCACAGTCCCATAAGTAATTCACTTCTTCTCATGAGTATTCTCCTAGGTGATATTTTCACACTTTGGCAATCAAATGCCTTTTAAGCAACCAGCGAGGAAGAAAATACACAAAATGATTTAGATAATACTTTTTTTACCTACTACTTGGTATTTTTTCAATTGCAAAGGGCTGAAAAGCTATTTTAAAGAGAAGATGAAACATAATTTCCTAAGATAGAAAGTTAATCGTATATTGGCCATATTGTTTTATCTAATGACAAGTGAAATAATGTTTAGTAGGGACTCTTAAAAAGTAGGATTGTCAGTCACAAAATCAAATTTCCATTTAAACACTACACTGTGTTTATAAAGCTGCCAGAAACCTCACCCTGTGTTGCAAGCACTCCAATCTATTCAGAATTGTCTCTGCTCTAAGTATCGTATCTCGGGCAGCCAGGCTATATTATCTTGCCATTGCCGAAGACAGTGAGAGAGGGAAGATTGTCCTCTCCCCTCCCATATTCCTGCTCCTCAGTGATTGGAGCAGTGTGACAGGCTGAGCTGAAACCTGATCCTGTTCTCGTGTTTAGAAAGCAAGCCCAAGATGACAGCGCAATGCACGGCCGTTTGGAAGAGAAAGTTTAGAGGAAATTACATCAGGAGTCAGTCTGTGGGAAAAGGAGATGGAGACTGTTATTCAGAATTATCTTCATTTTCTATATAAAATTCACTGAAATCAATTCGTTGACAGTACAATACATCTGTTATGTAAGTAGATAAAATGTGTGTGTGTGTGTGTGTGTGTGTGTGTGTGTCCCTGGCACAGTATGGCTAATTCTCCTACTTTAACCAGGGTTAAATGCTGGAGGAGATGGATTAAGAAAGGACTGGCGTTTTGAGTTTAGACAGAATAAGAATTCAAAAGGTAAACAATACACACAAAATAAACATGAACCTTTGTAAGTTAGCTTTTATAATACTTGCTTTCTACAATTTGAATGTGGGCTGGGATGGTACCAAAACACCAGGAACAAGGCAAAAATAATTCTGCTTAGCAACACAGAAATCCAGATTGTATTTCATTATTATTGTTTAATGTGCTGCCATGAATGCATGCAGAGTTCATGCTCCGTACACTCAGAACATCAAGAAACACAAATCCTGAATGACTTACATATGTAATGCTTGTGTAATGACCCCCAGAAACACAAATACTGTTCATTTGCTAGATAAAGTCCCACAGTGCCAAGAAACACCAGGGGGAGGCCCCTGCCACTCGCCAGCTTCCAGTCTAGAGGGGATTTCCTTCTTCCAGACACCTGTAATCTTTCTGAAGTCAACTATAGGTCAAATGGATGCATAACTGGCTTATTAACTTAGCAGGTATCCAGAGGGGTTACCTTACAATATAAGCTGAGCTAATTGCTTTGAACTTCCAGACTGTCTTAATGGCTGCTTTCATCGCATTATTCATAGGCAGCATTTTCAGAAAGTGTCAGGAAGGCAAGAGAAGACATGCAGTAAATATACAAGTGCAAAGACCTGCAGCAATGTGTGGACTGACATGTCCCTGTCTTCTGACAGGAGCTGACCCTTGCTGTAGGATTAATGAGACTAGACCACCTTCCTACTGCATCCTGCTGCTCTGTTTACAGAAACACAATGCTGAAAATAAAAGCAACCCACACAGCTGGTCACGTACAACATTTATTTAAATAGTCTGTGGTATTTCTTCAGCTATGAAACGGTTTCCTATTATTACTTATAAATCAAACAATTGTTGCCATATTAATACACTTGTATTCTCAACAAAAAGCATGAGTATTGCAGGTGGTACAGCAATCTCTTGATGATCATCTTAAAAACGAATACTTTATTATTGTTACTAATACTATTATTTTTATTATTATTATTTCGTATTTGTATAACGTCGACATTTTCCACAGTGCTGTACACAATATATTATCTTGTCGCTTAACTGTCCCTCAGAGTTGCTCACAATGTAATACCTACCATAGACATATGTCTATGTATGTCTACGGCCAATTTATGTATAATGTAGTGTACATATCGTAGTCTAGAGCCAATTTATGGGGTAAGCCAATTCACTTTTCTGCATGTTTTTGGGATGTGGGCGGAAACTGGAGTTCCCAGAGGAAACCCACACAGACACGGGGAGAACATACAAACTCTGAGCAGATAGTGCCCTGGCTGGGATTCAGACTTATGACCCAGTGCTGCAAGTCAAGAGTGGTATCCACTATGCCACCCAGCTGCCCACTTTAAGAAATAACTATTATTAAAACTGTATCGCTTTCAGTACTTAATGCAGACCTCCAGTAAAAGAAAATAATGTAGATAATGTCATCAGATTAGCTGAAAAAAGGAAAGTAAGGGTTAAAACAATTTACCTATCTGTTTCAACTAATCTAATCAACTTCATCTAATTTCAACTAATGGGCATAATAAGTAAGACTCAAACATCATAATTTTATATCACTAAAAATGTTAAATTATGTTAGTCTGGAGGTCCGCTTTAAACTTTCTTTTGATACTTTTTATTTATGAAAGAAATTCTTAATGCGTTGCTTTGTAGCTTTGTTCAGAAAGATTCGGTCAGTGGACTGATTCTTACTCTTGACAAGCTAGCAAGGAATTTGATATGGGAAAGGTTGTTTATTTATTTATTTTTTATTTTTTTTTTCATCATGAGACATGTTTGTGATTGTATATCAATGCAACTGTTTATTTCATGTTTGCTCAACACTGCTTACAAGTAGCCTCTTTGTTGGCTTTAGAATGTGTATTTTGCTTTACACCAGTAGCCAAGCAGACCAGAATGAACTATTGAACTGAGTCGAGGGTGTTTCTGTATTCTCAAATAAATATCATCCCATTTCAAGTCAGCTGAGAATTGTGTATGGGAATAAAATATGAACAAATACAAATATAAAGTGTTATTGTAACTGTGAAAAACAGCTGTATACCTAGATCGCAATTCTTAAATGGAAGCTAGAATCAATGTAAAAAAATACATGAGGTCAATTTACCACTACATATTTAGACCAGAGAACTTTGAGTAATGTAAATTACCCTTTTATACTCCTTTTTAGCTTTGTTAGGCCTCTTGCACACTGCAAGAAATTCAGATTCCGATTCCGCTTTTTAATCAGTTTTTACCTCCGATTCAGATTCAGATTTGCAGTGTGCAAGGAGAAAACTGCAAATCTGAATCTGAATCGGAAGTAAAAACAGATTAAAAAGCGGAATCTGAATCTGAATTGCTTGCAGTGTGCAAGAGGCCTTAAAAAGATAGATTTTTAGATGGTGAGTCGTGTTGGGTGAACTGCTTGTGTGGCACTTCACTGGTCAACCATCAAAGTCGCAAGCTAGCATTCGTGGGTTTGCAGACCTGCCAATCCCGATGGAAAGGTGTGGTCCAGGAACAGCCTGTGGCCCACCCCTGTTGGCCAGCTGGCTTTTTTGGTACAATTTGTTAGGGGCTGTGATCAGCCAGGCCCCTTGAAACCTGCCAGGTTGTAGGCACCTGTCTAAGCTACATTGTGCATAATTCAGCTCTGATGGGTTCACCAGCCAATCTGCACTGTAATTAAGCTTGCTACTTTGCCGGCTGTTGGCACCTCTTTTCCCCACCTTGGATCACTATCCACCTCCGGGGGTTTGAGAACCCACAAATCCCGAAGCAAGCCGGATCCTGATGGGCAACACTAATGGTGCTTATCTTCACTGACTGTTGAGCATTCCTCTAACCGAGATGAGTAGAAAAGTGGATGAAGCTTACCAAACAGTTGTAAAAATGATGCTGGTGTCTGACTCCAGTTGACACAATTATCTGTGCTCCATACCTGCTGATATAGACACAATTGCGTCCATGGCTTTGTATGTAGCTTGTTTTTTCAAGCATGACAATGATGAAGAGCCGGAGTCCTATTCTAGAGTATAAATGTAACTTTGTATAAAAAAACCCTTGTCTATGTAGTTTTAAGTCTGCTGTAACAAATGATTCTATTCATATGTTTCTATTTCTGCTGTATGTTATCTCAAAGTGTGTTAGTATACAATATGCAGTCGTATGATAAATGGGCCTTCCTTCCTCAACCACGGTGACAATACAAGGCAATTTGTTGCATATGGTCTACTTCATCTGAAAGGCATTTCCTTTCTCTAACGCGCCAGCTTGATGGATAACTGTAAGGCTTGGTGGTGTATTCTCCACAGTCAGCATGCAACGCATGAGCTGGCGTGGAGGAGGTACACACACTAGCACCAGGAAACAGGCTATCCCTAGTATAGTGGAGGGGAGGACTGACTCCAATAGGAGATTGTGGCGCACAGAGCCGGTGCAGATCTGACAGCCACAAACAATGTTTTCGTTATAACGTCTCAGCGCAAAGTAGCGCTGAGCGCACAAACCAGAACTGAGGAGATCAGGACAGGTAGACAGAATGAACGCTTGCTAGCTAGCGGCTACTTAGCGACAGCAAGCGTCCAAAACCAGACAGACTGGAATGAGGCAGCCAATGCGATGCGGCGATGGCGTGCCTCACAAAGACAGGACAGGATAGTCAGAAAATAGCAGGATTAAGATAGATGAACGTAACACAGATAAATATACAATAAGTATGTTTTCCTAGCGTATTACAATTACAGCTATCAATGAAACTATTTGTAACGTCTGACTAACATATGTATATATCGGCAATGAACCGATATATGACATAAGCAGGAACGCTGACTAGGAATGGAGTAACACAGGGAACAGGACTCAGAAGGATTCGCTATCTCTTCGCAGAGATGAACGCAATCCACAAACGGTAACAGAACAGGATTCAGAAGGATTCATTATCTCTTCGCAGAGATGAACGCAATCCACAAACGGTAACAGAACAGGATTCAGAAGGATTCGTTATCTCTTCGCAGAGATGAACGCAATCCAGAAACAGAACCAGGAGCAGGGTAACTACCTCAGCACGGGTGGTCACGGTACGCGCAACCTACCAAAACGTGCTGGAAAGCTGACTAACTGCACACAGGATATAAACAGTTCGTGTACGTATACATCAGCGACACTGATGTATCACGTAACACAAATACAAGGAAAATAATAAACGTGCTGGTATGCATATATATTGGCAATGAACCAATATATGATGCAAAGACCAGCAAAGTAACTTTATAACAAGAAACACGATCGGGGGCTAAAGCGACAGCAAGACAGGCTTAGGCTGAAGCTATGAAAACCCAAGGAAACCCTGCAGGAAGCAGATCTTTATACTGAGGTCATCCAATGGGAGCAGACATGCAGATTCCCACACAGGTGAATGATAATCAGTCACAAGCTGACAGCAGGGAAAGACAGACAAAGCTATGCAACTTGCATGGAAATAGATCAGACCTGCCTGAGCTGCAGCACTACTACTTCCAGTAATAGCTGCTGCAGCAGCGATCATTACAGTACCCCCGCCTTTAAAAGCGGATTCCAGACGCTTTTCAAAACCGAAATTCCCAACAAAACAGTCTGACTGATAATTCATGATGACCGGGACAGCCCGGCAAGACCGAATTCCAGAATCAGTCCCCACAAGACTGGACCCATCAGAACCAGAACCTACAGAACCACGCCCATCAGTACCACAAGCCCCAGTGTGACACCCATCAGAACCATGATTTCCAGAAGAAAGCCCTCCGAAATTCCCTGAGCGATACCCACCGCCTTCCAGGAACCGTTCAGAAACGCCAAAGCCTTTGCAATGCCCACCGGTACTGTCTTTACCAACACAAAACCCACTGTTGAACCAGTCCAAGGTACCAGGACAGGTTTTCTCAGAGACCTCCCAGAACACCTTGAAGCTCCAAAGAGATCCCCATAGGTCAGAACGCCCCTTAGGCTCACATGGAGAACTATCAAGAACCCCTATGGAACCTAGGGCAATTCCCGAGTCAGGGCCACAAGGACAAACATCAATATCAGGGCTTTCAGGGACCAGAACCATCTCTGGGCATGCAGGCAGACTGGCAACATCAGAACGTGTTCCCACTAAGGAAGCATCAGAGCACGTTAACACCTTAGACACACTTGGGCATTCTGGCACACAAAGAACATCTGGGCACACCGGCACAAGAGAAACCTCTGGGCATGCCAAGGAACTGTGAGCCTCAGGGTCAGCCAAGACAGGACCAAAACCAGGACTGGCCAAAAAAAAATCATCATGACTAAACTTCGCAACCACTGGACTTTTACACGAGAATGCTGGATCAGACTTAGATGTCGCTGATTCCAGCAAAGTCAGTAACAAATCAGATTCAGGGGCACCAACAAAACAGGACAAATCTTCTGATGTATGCACTGAACCAGATAGGGACTCCACAACTACCTCTGGACTGGACAGAGACTCATTTAATACACTGGATTGGAGCTCATGAGGCGCTGCAGAACAAGTCAGTATTGCAGCAGCCCCCACTGGACTAGGCAAAACTGAGGAATTCCCTGGACAGGAAGGGGACTCTGGAACCTCTGCCACAGCGGCCAGAGAACTAGAATCTTTCAGGATACAGGGCTGGGTTTCAGGAACACTCATCAGACCGGACTGAAATTCTGAGATTTCTATTATTTTGACCAGAGAATCAGAATTATCCATGTTACAGGGCAAGACTTCTGAAACATTCAGAGGACAGGGCTGGAGTTCCTCGGCTGTTACAACACTGGAGAGGGACTCAACAACATTGGTTAAATCAGACTGTGTACAGGGCAAGGTATCTGACACACTTGCTGACGAGGACAATATTTCAATGGCTTCTGCTTTGCTGGGCAGAAATTCACCAAGTTTTATTAGAGCAGACTGTAATTCCAAAACAGCTGCTAGACAAGTGAATATTACTGCAACACCAACTGAGGTAAGCAGTGCCTCAGACCCTTCTGCTAGAGGGTTTGAAATATCCAAAGTACTGGGTGAAGCATAAGACTCTGCGACCACAGCTTCACTGGACAGGATCACTGAACAGTCCATATTGCAGGGCAAAACCATGGAAGCACCTGCTGGACAGCATAATGATTCTGTGACCTGAGTTTCATTGGAGAGATCTACTGCACAATTCATGGTACAGGGCAAATTTACTGGAAGATTTTCTGAACAAGGTAATAATTCTGCGATTTCAGGTTCACATAGCAGATGCTCTGAGCTATTCATGAAACTAGAGTGAGGTGTAGAAACAGGAAGATCAAGACACAATGTTTGCGCATCTGAATCACCATTCATTTGTAAAATTGGAAAATTCAGATGCCGGGGTTCTGATGTTTCTAGACAGGATTGCTGGGACTCGGAAACTGATGTAGTGCATCTATTGGCATCTGCTGGATCAGACAGGAGTTGAACTTTATTAACACAGGTAATTTCTGCAGAAGTGTTTGCAGAGACAGGCAAGATTTTTCTGGTGTCTGTTTCACTAAACAAAGAGTCATGAGTACTGGCTAGGCTGGACTCGGAAGTCAGCAGGACCTCTGGATTCTCTGCTGAGAAATTTGCGCAGGGCAAGGTTAAGAATGTATCAGTGGCTTCTGTTTTACTGGGAAGTAACACTGAGTTATCCTTGGTACAGGGTGGAATTGCAGGAACTTCAATTTCACACAAAAAGAGCTCCGAATCACCTGCTGAATCAGCCAAAGGTGCTGAAGCAGGCGGGTCAGAACGCCAAATTTGCGAATTCGGAGTCACATAAAAATCATCCAAAATCAGTTCCCACACATCAATCAAGGGAGCCACACAGTAATACCTACACACACCAGCCTCTATTAGGTTATAGGCTGACTTAATGCATGCGTTCAATACCATTTCACTTTTTGCACTGTAAAATTGACAAAATGAACTTGAATCATTCTTCCATTCACAGACCAGGGCTTCCATCTCTCCCCTCTCGAATGGAGGATCCCATGCATACTTAACAGCGAAACATTTAGGCTGATCACAGTCTGCAGATATGATTGTGGCAGGCACATGTATAGGGTTAATTAGCAGGTGATTGGCAGATTCCTTATTCTTAAGAATCTCCAATACCTGTAGCAAGTGTTGAACTGTAGTGTATGCAAACTTCCCTTGGTTCACAAATAAGTTGATTTGTTCAATACTCTGTAATATCTCATCATAATCATACTCAGATAATTCTTTTAAACAAAAATCTTTATTTTCCCTAGCCAGGGAAGAAAGTTCATTAGTAGTTTCATAAGTCCATTTAACTCCCCTGAAAGACAATTGCATTTCATTATCTGTTAATGGCAGAATCTCATTATAGGTCTCAGTCGCTAAGGATAACGATTCTGCAGATTGGACACGTTTCTTAGAACGTTTGCGTTTTGCCTTTGACCTTGCGGTTTTTGGTGATTTATTCAAAGCTGCAGGAAAATTATCAGTAACACTTTCTGCTTGCTGCTCATTCTTGCAAGCAATTGAAGGAGCAGCTGATTGGCCTGCTGCCAGGAGTTCATTAAGAGGAAAAGGCAATGGATCTATGCGCAACCAGTTATGGATCACAAACGCTAGAAATTCCAGCGGTCTATCTTTCAAATCGGAATGATTGAGAACATCAAATGCCCACTGGAATAATTCCCCTTTAAACAAAATATAACTTAGTTGGAGTGCCCAGGTTGAAACAGGAGTCGCTTGGAGATCAGGATTGGTCAGGAACCTGGTACATTCAGAGAAAAACTCATTTTCTGTTTCAGAGCTAAGTTCTTCAAATTTCTTAAAGGAACAGGAACCATAATTAACAGTGTCATACTTTCTGGGAATCCCCCCCACAATGGGGATTGGTAATGGGGTTTTCATAATGTAAGGCTTGGTGGTGTATTCTCCACAGTCAGCATGCAACGCATGAGCTGGCGTGGAGGAGGTACACACACTAGCACCAGGAAACAGGCTATCCCTAGTATAGTGGAGGGGAGGACTGACTCCAATAGGAGATTGTGGCGCACAGAGCCGGTGCAGATCTGACAGCCACAAACAATGCTTTCGTTATAACGTCTCAGCGCAAAGTAGCGCTGAGCGCACAAACCAGAACTGAGGAGATCAGGACAGGTAGACAGAATGAACGCTTGCTAGCTAGCGGCTACTTAGCGACAGCAAGCGTCCAAAACCAGACAGACTGGAATGAGGCAGCCAATGCGATGCGGCGATGGCGTGCCTCACAAAGACAGGACAGGATAGTCAGAAAATAGCAGGATTAAGATAGATGAACGTAACACAGATAAATATACAATAAGTATGTTTTCCTAGCGTATTACAATTACAGCTATCAATGAAACTATTTGTAACGTCTGACTAACATATGTATATATCGGCAATGAACCGATATATGACATAAGCAGGAACGCTGGCTAGGAATGGAGTAACACAGGGAACAGGACTCAGAAGGATTCGCTATCTCTTCGCAGAGATGAACGCAATCCACAAACGGTAACAGAACAGGATTCATTATCTCTTCGCAGAGATGAACGCAATCCACAAACGGTAACAGAACAGGATTCAGAAGGATTCGTTATCTCTTCGCAGAGATGAACGCAATCCACAAACAGAACCAGGAGCAGGGTAACTACCTCAGCACGGGTGGTCACGGTACGCGCAAACTACCAAAACGTGCTGGAAAGCTGACTAACTGCACACAGGATATAAACAGTTCGTGTACGTATACATCAGCGACACTGATGTATCACGTAACACAAATACAAGGAAAATAATAAACGTGCTGGTATGCATATATATTGGCAATGAACCAATATATGATGCAAAGACCAGCAAAGTAACTTTATAACAAGAAACACGATCGGGGGCTAAAGCGACAGCAAGACAGGCTTAGGCTGAAGCTATGAAAACCCAAGGAAACCCTGCAGGAAGCAGATCTTTATACTGAGGTCATCCAATGGGAGCAGACATGCAGATTCCCACACAGGTGAATGATAATCAGTCACAAGCTGACAGCAGGGAAAGACAGACAAAGCTATGCAACTTGCATGGAAATAGATCAGACCTGCCTGAGCTGCAGCACTACTACTTCCAGTAATAGCTGCTGCAGCAGCGATCATTACAATAACTTTCCATACAGTGTTTGTATGTATACCTAATAATAAACTACACAGTATATTGAAGAGGTGTCATCAGGGCCGGATTTACAGCTCAGGAGCCTATAGGCACTGATGTTCTGGCGCCCTAAGCCCCACCCATCAGCACCAGCCACACCCCCAACTCACGCCCCCTTTTCTTACACAAGCTAATATAAATTTTAACAAAGGCAATTAGAGAATACCAACAATATGCAGATATTGCCAATGACATGCAGAATTTACCAAATGTAGGCTACTACCAGCAACAAGCAGATGTAGATTTTAGTGATGGGTAGATTCTATTGATAGGAAGGTGGTGGTAGGCAATATGGATGGCCTGTGAGTTGTTGCAAATTTGGTTACAATTAGTCTGCATGTTGAAAGTGAGCCAAATCAAAATCAGTTGCAGGGGTATTTGGTCAAATTTAAATCGGTGTGGCCTCTTTCAGACCAGAGGCTGAGTTGTGCAGCACCAGTACAGAGCGCTAGCAATTCTAAGGGCCAGAAGGTACTGATCGGTCTAATATATTGGCAGGCTGACAGTGTTTGGTTGATTTTTGTGGCGGGCTGGTAGTATTCAGTTAATCCTAGCTCCAGACTGGTAGTGATCAGTCAAATCTGGTGACAGACATGGAGTGATCGACATTCTTAGTGCCAGGCTGGTGGTGATCAGTCAAACCTAGTGGCAGACAGGCAGTAATTCGTTGAACCTAGTGCTAGGCTGGTAGAGGTTGGTTGGTTGATTGTAGTGACTGGCAGACAGTAATTGGTCGGTTCTAGTTGCAGGCAGGCAGTACATTGGTGCATTGTTCCCCTCCTCCCAGCTAGTGGAAAGCAGCTGTGTCATGCCTCCCCACATAGAAACAGCACACTGTTCAAGTGATATCGCAATAAGGACTGAGCTTGAGGCCCCGTTTACACTTAATCAGTTGGTACACATTTTTTTTTCTTCTCCACAGCAGTGCATTATGAAAAATCTTTCAGTTAAAATGTGTATAGTGTGAACTGAGCCATAGGAAAACATGGGCATTACTTTGAAAATCAGTTGACCTTTCAGTTTTAACTGAGTGCAACTGATAAGTGTAAATGGGGCCTAATCCTTACGGGTGACACTTATTATAATAGGAGACACATCAGTCCTCAAAGCATACCTTAATCCTAAACATATCATATGAGAGAGAGAGTTGAGCATATGCTTACAGCATCTCCCAGTGTCTGCATCTGGTTGGCCGTTATCCTCCCCATTAAAAGGGTCCAGGTCGGCACCCTGTGACCCTCACATACTATGCTGTGCATGTGCAGTGTATCCGCCGGGTACGTTTTGGTTTGGGAGTGCGCACGTAAAGCACTTGGGGTTCCACTCCCCAGCAAGCGCGGTCACAAGACGCTCAAGCGGACATACTGTGCATACACAGTGTTGTATGTCTAGGTCAGAGGATACCGAGCAGGACGCTTAGAATGGGGAGGGAAACAAGCAAACAGAGGCAGACGCCGGGAGGTGCAGTAAGCATATGTACAACTCCCCTCACACACAGAGCGTCAATTTGAGGATATGTTTCGGACCAAAGTATCCTTTAAAGGAAATATCAGGCATTTGCTTCCTGTTGCTTCCTCCAGCCCCTGGAAGACTGTGTCCCTCACCGCAGCTCCGCTCTCAGCCAGTCTCCCGGGGTCACCTCGGTTGCAGATGCTGACCTGGCGAGGTCGGTATCTTCTGCGCCTGCACAGAACGCTCCCAGCTACGTGAGCGTGATCTCGCAGGCGCAGAAGATACCGACCTCGCCGGGTCGGCATCTGCAACCGAGGTGACCCCGGGAGACTGGCTGGGAGCAGAGCTGCGGTGTGGGACACAGTCTTCCAGGGGCTGGAGGAAGCAACAGGTAAGTAGATCACATTTTCTTTAAAAAACCTGATATTTTCTTTAACCCTCACTAACCACTGATATCCCTACTTCTCTAGCTGAGTGACTACATTACTCCCCCCTTCTGAACCATGTCCCCTGATGAGGCAATCCTATGCTTCCCTTTACTCTTTCAAGTGGTCCCCCTCCCCATCTGACACCTACAACCTGGCTTTCAGCAGCGTTTCCATAGGGCAACACTTCAGCACCGACCAGCTGTCACCTGACCTGATTACAGCAGCAATGACATCTGATCAGGTCAGGTGACAACTGGACATAGCTGAGGTGTCACCCTATGGAAACACTGGGAAGCATCACAGGATTGTCTCAGCAGGGGATACTGTTCAGAAAAGGGGGAGGGGAGGCAGGGGGAGCATTACAGTGTCAGCTAGGAAAAGGAGGGAGGAGGATCAATTAGGGTCCCAAGCCTCTCTCAGTCTCTCTGCATGATCAGTCACTCACTTTGTCCCTGTACCTGGCTGCAGATCTCACTGGCTGCAATTGCAGGTCTGTGTAGCTGTACGCTGTCCTGTGATAGGAATTGCATAGTAGCACTGGCATCTTCAAATGTCCCGGGCACAGGCTGAACCAATGGGGGCAGAGCTGTAGCCTGCAGCAGCAGCAGCAATCATCCTAAAGCCATTTGTTTGCAGCATGAGCATTCCGTGCTGCTCTCCCACCACTCGGCTGTCACGTTACTAACCAGACTTTAGCCTGCACCATGTGAGAGGGAGGGGGGACGGAGCTTTTTGTGTTTAGCCTAGCTCTGTTTCCTCTTCCTCCCTCCCCCCTACACACTTTGAAGTAACAAACTTTCTCCCCTAATAGCTCCCGGCTGCTACAGAGCATGCAAAAATAAATAAAGCCAGCCGAGACACAGAGCACAGAGCCGCTCTCATCTCCCTGACACCAGGGACGGATCTAGGGGGGGGGCAAGCGGGTCTCTTGCCCCAGGCGCAGTTTGTTGAATTCTTAAAAAGGCGGCAAAATTTGGATGGGGAATGGCAGTTTAGGCGCCTAAACGTGACCTTGCCCCAGGCGCAACTTGGGGCAACTTGGTCTAGATCCGTCCCTGCCTGACACCCCCGCCTGTAGCCTGCTCGCAGCTGAAAGGCAATGCTGCGTCCTCACTCCCTGTGTGTAGTAATTTATACAGTGGACGCTCGCTGTGAAACTGACGTGATGCGGGCGGGCCGATTAATTATCTCCTGCGCTCACTGCTCTGCCACTCTTTCTCTGCGTAGGGGCACATTCAGGACCCGCCCCTGTCCTATAAGCCCGCCTATAGGCACGTGCCTATAGTGCCTTATGGGAAATCCGGCTCCTGGGTGTCATTGATTATGGTAAGGCTGTTGCGATGCTGAAAGAGCTGCAGGTTGCACAGAAGAAATGTTGATTCTAGTGATTAACACTGTAGGTGAACAGTTTCCTAGACAGGTGTCCCTAATCGGTGAGGATTTTGACAGAGTAGATAAGCAGTCTGAGTTCTAGCAGTTTCCCCCAGCATAACTTTATTCAACTTTGGTTTAGGCATAGGCCACCACCTGGACTTCTTAATGAATTCAACATTTGTATGGACGCTTCACCACTGTTTTGCCCAAAATTATCATTCATGATAGTTTTAGCTGAGTTTGCCAATGAACGCTGTACAGACATACTGCCTTAACTCCCTGCTGAGAGAGGCTAGGGGGAGGGTGCAAGAAGCTGTTCTATTAGCTGAAGCTGCAGGAAGATTTCATAGTGGCTGGCCGAAGGTTTACACTGCAGTCGATCGCTAAAGAAGAAAGTGGCAGATGTAAAGGAAAACTGCACACACGGCAAACTGTCACCCAAAATAATCACCAATAATAGTTTTGGGCGACAAGCTTATTGTGCGTACCTAAAAAAGAGATTCATTTAGGTAGTAAAAAGCAAGAAATAGTTAGTATTGTTGCTGGGGAATAAGGGTAGCTATATATTGAGGGGGTAACGTTATTTTGCTTTATTTTGAATAGTTTAAGGCAGAGCTCTGCACATAAATCTTGCATATCAGCCCCTGGGTATACAAGCACCACATACCGGTAGAGTCGCACAGTTAAAAACATTTTGGTACATTTCAGGTATGTGTTATATAAAACACATACAGTACTTTTAACAATCCACTTCCTTCAAAAAATGAAACCAAATATCAGAGGATACGTATACTCCACATAATCACAAATAGTACATTGATAGAATTTGCCTTCCTTACAGACATAAGCTCTTAAAGTCTATTGCTTTATTTTAAAGAAAGAATGTCCTGAATGTACTACCAGGGACTGGGATAATTTTTATAAAATGTGATGTATGTATGAAAGACCTAGGTCACCATTCCAGATATAGCAAAGTCCCTAATATGCAGCAAATGCGGGGGATTGCCCGATTCTGGATATTTGTGCTTTCTGGTGTCTTGAGCAACTGGCTGAAAATAGCACAAACCTCCCCCCATGCAGCAGAAACAAATTACTGATTCTCCAGGCGTTGTCTTCTCCACTTCCTTTAGCTCCCAGCGGCTTTCCGGAGTCTTCTGTGAATGGCTCCTGGCATGTCATGTGACCTGCTTTGGATCAGGTGACATAGCAGGAGCAACTCCTGGACACCGGAAAGCCGCTGGAAGCTACAGGAGTGTAGAAACTGCACCTGAAGGATCGGAAAGTTGCTTATGCTGCACCCAACAACAAAATAGCAAAAGTACTGTCCCTGTTGTCCACCTCAGGCATGGCGGTTAGTTGATACTCCAGATAACGGGGATTTTGCTGTATTCTTTTCAACAAAGTTAAATAGGGGACTCTGCCAATACTCACACAGTTTTCATATATTTGAGTGATTCCAGAGAAATTTCCTAGGGGCAGGTCAGCCATATGATTCAGAGATCCATTCAACAGGGGTGGCCACAGATTGGGTTTTTGTCAGCTAGGAAGCTGCTCCTCTCTCTGAAGCTCTCATGTTGGTGTTCTCTTCTGCAGGGGCTGTACAGAGTATTCAGGAACAAGACACACAGATTACAAACCTTTCCTCAATTTTGTCCTTACAGTAAATAAATAATTCTGTGTAACACAGTCCAAAACAGCAACAAATTTAACTTCATATGACTAAAATACTTGTGACTTACTAGTATCCGTAAGAAAATTGGAGTAGCAATCCTAATCTTCAGCCATTCACAATGCGAGTAAAATTGAAATAGTTGAAGTACCCACAGACATGTCACCTATAAGAACCATATTGATCTGTTGTGTCATGTAGGTTGTAATATTTGGTCATCTGTCCAATGTGTATTCAGCTACTGCAGTGTTCATTGGCTGCAATATTTCCAGAGAAATACATATAGGAGAAATGAGCAGTTATCACCAGGATTGCTACACTTTGTATCATGCCATTTGCAGATAGAAAGGGCCCAGGGAGAGCTGATCAGCTAATGTGTGAATGTGTTGCGGCTCTTTGCTGTGAAAATGGTGCTGGCTTTGTTGTTTCCTCTGGTAAGGCCTGTGTTTAATGAGTTTCCTGTAACCTATATAAAGATAGCATTGTATGTGCTCATTGTGGTATTCTCATTGGTGTATGCTGATTGCACTGGATACATTGAAACAGGAAATTTGCTAACTGGATTACAATTTCTTATTGGTGGCATTGTAACTTTACATCTTTTGAATCTATCCCCTTGCCATATAAAATACAGTTTATTTACAATTATTCTTATAGACAGTTAACATTTAGTCTTTTATGTAACTAGTCCACTTATGGATAACCAAGAGGTCTGTCAGGAATGAAGTCTACAGGGCAAAGCTTATTTAGCCCGTTGATCAGAAATCATTTAACATTTGATACAGTACTTGTCAAGTGTATTGTCTAGAACAGGCGTACCCATTGCATAGATTGTAATCTACCTTTAGATCGCAAAGGACTTCTGGGTAGCGCCAGCCTGAGTGACATGCACCAAAACTTTTTTAGATAAAGCCTCCCTGTCCGTAAATAAAAATAAGATCCTAATTACCATACAAAGAACCATGTAACAAACAACAAAATTAATATTTTTCACAACAACCACTCCAGGCAAGGTGAAAAAGTTGGCCTTGACTTACCTGGGGCATCTTCCAGCCCCTTGTAGCTTTTAAGGTTCCTCGGTGACCTCCGGGTCTGTTCATTCGTTCCACTGCCCCCTTCAGAAAGATCACTGACTAGTGGGCTACTGCGCAGGCGGGGTCCCGGTCACACATCTCCTCCATCATACTGCAGTTGTGCAGAATTCTCATGGCCAATGGGAGCCAGTTCTAGGAGCCACATGGCCTGGATCACACATGTGCAGTGGCTCGCTACTAGAGTAGTCTGCAAGCTCTCCGAGGGGGATAACGGCACAGAAAATGGAGGCACCTAATGAACTGCGCGGTGGCTACAAGAAGCCCCAGGTACAAGTAAACTCCACCCCCCTTCCCTTCACTTTGGGTATGTTTTAAGTAGGAAGATCTCGCTTACAAAAATTGGTCATCTTATTACCACCAAAACATGAATTCACCAGTTTGTGCACAAAACTTCATATACTGTATAGCTATGTGATTGTTTAGCAATGTTGAATATTAGAATATTATAAACACTCTCTTAATACGGCCCAATGAATTGAATAAAATAGGGATCTGTGTTCATTTTTCGGAATGCTTTTTGTTTACAAAAAAACGAATTATCAACATTTTATTTAATTGTTTAATTATCTATAGCTATATTGTTCAAATAAGCCGTTAATCCAGTTACAATGCTTGATTTCTTCAGCATAATGTGTTTATTGTACTGAAATAAGGCATTTAGATTTTTACACACACTTGTTCAGTGTAATTTACTGAAGGAGAGGTACAGTGAAGTGCAGTGTTCACATCAAACATCCTATTGGATGCAGAGGAATTTAAGAAACAATGAGAACTTTTTCTGATCCAGTTGGATGTTATAAAGTGAGCACAGAGCAACTTCACCACTATTCTCTGCAGTAGATTATCACTAAAATCTTCAGCAAATTCAATCTTTGTATTATTATAACATTTTGCTCTTCAAAACATCTCCTTTGGGAATTTCTGCATAGGTTATTATTGGATCTCGCTTGAAACCTAATTTCTTCACCGTGTTCTCTGGAGAGCTCAAATCGCTGAACACAGAATTAACAGAAGTGAAAAACTTTAAAGTGATGGCATACTTATAAAAAGTTGTTATTATTATTATTATTATTATATATTTTTTTTAATAAATATAAATATTTTTTTTTTTTACTTATATAGCGCCAACATCTTCCGTAGCGCTGTATATAATACAAACAAATAATGGGGAACAAATATACATAAGAAATACAAGACACTGTACAGTCATGACATTGAATAGAATAGAATAAATGCAAATACATGCAATAAATACAAATACATTAAGTCATGAGGACTCATGGAGAATTGGATAGTTATTTGCACTAGTTCTGTGGTGTTATGTTACTATGGCGATGTGTCATCTGCAAATATTAAGTACCTCATATTATTATGAGAGCAGTTACCCTCAGGGCTTTCTGCTAACTGGATGACTGACACACTAATGGCTATGTAGAGAGGAGAGGTGAGCCTGCATCAGATGCTGCTGATAACGTGTCTGGAAAGAACAGTGCATGCTTATCGAGGCATGGCAGATCCATTCTGCTTCCTGACACTAACGGTGTCATAACTCAGTCAGTCATGCAAAGTCTATGGAAGTCTTTACAATGGCCTTCACGTACCAAAAACTAGGATGAATTTTTGTGTGTGCTGTTATGTATACTTATTATGCATACTAATTGTTCATTACAGTTCTGTAGCAGTCATTGATCCCTGGCAGCTCCATCTTTTCTGGCTTGATGCAATGTCCAATTCTATAAGTTGATAAAAGATACAGGATTAGAAATGTATTTTTTAATTATGTTGAGAACACTAGATCACTGCTGGATTAAATCAAATTAATTGAATCTGTTGGAAATGTGACCCATATACAGCCACTGTAACATTGTACAGTCTACTAAACAAATACCTGAAATGGTAAAGCCAAACTGAGTGCTGAATTTCTTTGCCCTATCCCTCCTAACTAGCTTGAAGTAGATCTACCTCCCCCAACATTCTAACCCCTTTACATTCACTAGATTTCCAGTGGGCTACAACACCAATGCAGCGGCAAAGCCACTGACCTTTCCCTAGTATGTACAGTGTGCTTTTGGAGAGTAATGTGGTAGGGAAGCACTGCCATTTGGGAAGGACATGTTTCTTCCTGGCATGTGATGAGGCGTATTAGAGACAGAGGGGCTCCAATTGCTTGAATACTTTGGCTGTCCAGCTGGATAGTGGGATCATGTGACATTAAACTTGATGACCCTAAGAATTAAGTATCTGGAGACAGGCGTTTTCACAGGTTAGTTGGATTGGGGCGGAGAAGGCTGTAGGAATACATCCGAAATAAGCTTTAATGTTAAATGAATGTGAACTGCTTTAATTTACATCTACATTCAGCATGTTAGGAGAGATTTTCTTACCTCCACCTGAAAACGTTCTTAAAGGGGAACTTTAACCAAGGATTGAAGTTAAGGCTCGTACACACATGCGACTATAGTCGTTTGAAACGATCGTTCCCCGACCGTTCCAAACGGCGATCGTTACAAAAAAAGAGCAAACGACTATTAAATAGAAAGACGAACGACGGTAGTCGTCAGAAACGAAAATACCAACCGGACGGATTTTGATCTGCCGTCGATCGTTCACAAAACGTATTTGTGTATGCATATCGTTCTAAAACGATCGTTCCCAAACTGCAGCGCATGCTCACAAGCCTTTTGGACTATTTTCCTTTATTAAAAATGATGTGTGTGTGTGTGTGTGTGTGTGTGTGTGTGTGTGTGTGTGTGTATGTTGGTATGTTGGTATGTTTATTTGTAGTGTATGCGTATGTGTGTAGATGTGAGTCTGCGATGTTTACGTACATACATGTGTATATATATCTTTATGTATAGATAGATAGATAGATAGATAGATAGATAGATAGATAAAGCTAGAGAGATAGAGCTAGATAGATAGAGATAGAGCTAGATAGAGAGAGATAGAGCTAGATAGAGAGAGATAGAGCTAGATAGAGAGAGATAGAGATAGATAGAGAGAGATAGAGATAGATAGAGCTAGATAGATAGAGATAGATAGATAGAGATAGATTGAGCTAGATAGATAGAGAGAGAGAGAGAGATAGATATATTATAATTTATTTTTATATGTGTGTGTGTGTGTGTATATATATATATCTAGACAGAGAGATAGACGGAGAGAGAGAATAATGTATATATAATATAGCTATGACATCACTTCCTCTAATCTACTGAACGAACGTGCGTTTGGCGAACGAACAATACGCAACTTCCTATAATCTACGGGGCCATTTGCAGTGACGTTCATTTGCATACATACAGCCCCTTACCTTTACGTAACATCCGTGATCGTTTGTAAACGAACGATCTTATCGTTTACACCTTTTCCTTGCCATATCTAACGACCATTTCTCCAACCATATGCAAGTGATCGTTCGTCGTTTGTTACGAACGATCATTATCGTATGTGTATACGCGGCTTTAATCCCAGTCAGAAGCTGATACCCCTTTCCTATGAGAAATCTTTACCTTTCCTCAAATAGATTATCAGGTACATATGTATGGCTGATATTGTGTTGAAACCCCTCCCACAGTGTAAGGCCAGGACTTAGGTCCTGACAGTTTCTTGCCTGTGAACCTTGTTGCATTGTGGGAAGTAACAACTGCAAAGCAGCCATTATCTCCCTCTGTGCATATGTGTATCTATAAAAAAAACTAAAACCTTTTAGCCTATCGTAATGTTAGTGGGGGTGGTTATAAATAATAGCAGTTGGTGAGATCTAGAATTACATGGCGGATATCAATCATTTCTTGATCTTCTTATTTCGCAATGTATTAATTTATTTTTTCCCCCTTCTTGCTAAAGATCCTCTTTAAAGAGGAACTCCAGTGAAAATAATGTAATAAAAAAAAAGTGCTTCATTTTTACAATAATTATATATAAATGATTTAGTCAGTGTTTGCCCATTGTAAAATCTTTTAAATCCCTGATTTACATTATGACATTTACCACATGGTGACATTTTTACTGATGGCAGGTGATGTAGCTGCTGCATGCTTTTTTGGCAGTTGGAAACAGCTGTAAACAGCTATTTTCCACAATGCAAGAAGGTTCACAGACAGGAAACGGCCAGGAGTACCACGGTCCTCAGAGTTTCTTGTGGGAGAGGTTTCACCACAATATCAGTCATACAGCGCCCCCTGATAGTCTGTCTGTGAAAAGGAATAGATTTCTCATGTAAAAGGGAGTATCAGCTACTGATTGGGATAAAGTTCAATTCTTGGTCGGAGTTTCTCTTTAAGTGTCCTGATCAGATAAAACCTAATTTCAAATAAAAATTGGCTGTCTTGGTTCTTGCCAGTCACCTGAACTTTACAGTGTTTATGGTAAATTTGCCTAGGGACATCCAATCCTGCATCCCCCGATGCAGTGTTGGGTGGCTGAGTGATCAGCAGGTCAGTTGTTGCCACATAGTGGAGCATTCTCTTTTTCAAACAAGCCTGTATTTGAATCCACAATTTGACTGTTGCTATGGTCTGGTTAGCAGTGTACACTAAAGGTAGTTCCCGGCATCCCATAACTCCTCCTCTTTTATATAAAACTTACATGAGGATGTTTAATACTCTCAAAAGGGTCAAGCACCAATGGTACTTCAAGGTGATGTGCTGGAACCGTCCCCTGGAGTGCGTGGGGAAACTTCAATGCAATCACCAAAGGGTTCTGCACCATCAGGGTATAAAATAGTTCTTTATTCAAATCTTCACATGAAACAGTTAAAAGGACATAAAAAATGCTGGGTCTTAACACATCACAACGCACGGTGTTTCGGACTGACCATCTTTCTTCAAGCTTGTCAGACCACTGCAGGTTTACTTTAATATAAGGTTAACCGTGAGAAGAATTTAGAGCTGTTATGACATTTTAAAGGCATGTGCTGTTCAAACAATTGAAATTACATTTAAATATATAGATGTCACGATAAGGACTAGTTCAGCTGCATGCTATAAAGATTAGTATCGCCTTGTGATTTAAAGTAAGTAGTAAACTTCTCCTGGATCCGCTTTATGATACCCAACTGGTCACTGCGGTAGTAACGTTTTTAAGGAGTATTTGTTTTCCCATTAGTATGTAGGCGGTTTGTCTGGGAAAGTATTTATCATACTATGCAGCAGATTTATGTCATTCGAAGACAGACAACCAATTTTGCTGGGTGGTGACCCAACGATACACAAAACAGATGTGGAAAGACTCCACCTTGTGCACTGTTTGGAATCACAGGCATTTGCTAAACCTTTTTTTCAATGCACTGTCAAGTTCATCAAAAGAGAAATGAACTGTAGAATGATATTGTCCATTATATTGGAAGAGCCTCTGCTATAAGGGTTAGGAGGCGGATAAACATAGTTTTGGTTGCAGATACAGTTAGGTATGTTTTTAGCGGGTAGTTAGGGCAAAGCATCAGTAAGGAGTAATTCATTTAAAGATTATGCTAAAGTTGGGCGTCATAAGTTTAAGTGGTTAGGTGAAAGATGACAGAGAGACCAAAACCACCAATAAAAACTATTAACAGGATGTGATTGTGTAGTCCAAACCCGTCTTAATGAGATTACACATGCCTTTTCCCACATTGTCTTAATAAACAGTCTATATTATATAAACCGTGGTTATATAATCGCTACTCCTCCAGGCAGGCTGCTGCTTGGCATTGGCAGAGGAGTGCTGCATAAGGAACACCACGTGTGGCATATCTGCTTCCTGTGGCATGTATCATCTGACCTTTCTCTTCTCCAACCATCAAGCACCAGCTGGGTTACTTTGGCTACAAGATGGCTTATGTTAAAGTCCCCTCAAGCATTCTCCTTCCTTGGTCATGTTCACAGCTTAGTGTGAGACAAGTCCTGTATCTCATGGATGCAAGCTTGACACACCTGCTTCCAGTTAATCGCAAATATGCAGAGGGAGGACGAAATGTACCTCAGAATTGCCTGTTATGAGAGACAAACATGCATCCTGTTCAGGAAAGCAACACGCTTGAGGCATCTTTAGCGTGCAGCATCCTGTAGCCATAGTAACTCAGTTGGTGCTTGAGGGGCGGAGAAGGGAAAGTTCAGATGATGTATGCCACTGGAAGCGCATATATCGCACGTGGTGTTCTCTCCCCTTGTCAAAACCTTAGAAAAAACGCTAAGCGTGAAACTGCTGTCAGGCTTCTGTTACCCGGGCACCCACCAACCATTCACCCACTCTGGTATGTGCACGATACATGAACACTGAATGTGTTTGTTACATGCACGATCTGAAGTGCACGGTTTGAATAAGCACCTGCATAAAGGGTAACTCTTTTCTCCTCCTGAAGACAGGCAGTGTTGCTATGTACAAGTTAGTATGTCTGAGCACTACAATTCCATGACTAACAATATTAACTAACATGCCTGTTCTCTCAGTTCCACAACTAGAGTTAAAAGTGTGTGCATCAAACACCAAGTGGAACCTGATATATCTGGCTTTACAAACTTGGCCTAATTGGCTTAATCAAGAGACATTGCTCATGCAAATTTGCTTTTGCTTGGCAGAATATGCAGGGTCTTTTAACTAATTACACCACAAGACTATGCCATGCGGGGATTAGTCAGTGCAACATTTAGCACCTCGCCAGGGGCGCCGCGAGGAGGCCCCCCCATGAAACGGGGGGGGGGGGGGGGTGGGCAGCATGAACAGAGTTCCAAGCCCTCTCACTGCTCAGAGACCCTGTAGCTGCACCGGGGGAGGGGGGCAGGCTGAGAAGCGCAGGCAGCCCCTCCAAGCATGGCCAGTGCCAGGAAGAGCCGTCCACGCCACCTCCCAAAGGATAGACCTACAGTACAGACCAAAAGTTTGGACACACCTTCTCATTCAAAGCGTTTTCTTAATTTTCATGACTATGAACATTGTAGATTCACACTGAAGGCATCCAAACTATGAATGAACACATGTAGAAGTATAGTACATAACCAAAAAGTGTGAAACTACTGAAAATATGTCATATTCTAGGTTCTTCAAAGTAGCCACCTTTTGCTTTGATTCGGTCCAGCTCACCCCAAACCATCTCGATTGGGTTCAGGTCTGGTGACTGTGGAGGCCAGGTCATCTGGCGCAGCACCCCATCACTCTCCTTCCTGGTCAAATAGTCCTTACACAGCCTGGAAGTGTGTTTGGGGTCATTGTCCTGTTGAAAAATAAATGATTGTCCAACTAAATGCAAACCGGATGGAATAGCATGCCGCTGCAAGATGCTGTGGTAGTCATGCTGTTTCAGTATGCCTTCAATTTTGAAAAAATCCCCAACAGTGTCAACAGCAAAGCACCCCCACAACATCACACCTCCTCCTCCATGCTTCACGGTGGACCCAAACATGTAGAGACCATCCGTTCACCTGTTCTGCTTCGCACAAAGACACGGTGGTTAGAACCAAAAATCTCAAATTTGGACTCATCAGACCAAAGCACAGATTTCCACTGGTCTAATGTCCATTCATTGCGTTCTTTAGCCCAAACAAGTCTCTTCTGCTTGTTGCCTGTCCTTAGTGATTTATAGCAAAGGACTTGAATTCAAAAAACGAAGAGGTACAGTGCAGTTTGGCAAAAACTTGTAGAAAAACTTTTAGTACAAAATATCAAAAAAAGGTTTAAAAGCTTTTTCAATTCCACACATATCATAGGTCTTCATATAGGTTAAATCACTGCCAAAGCCGATAGGTAAGTATTGTATTCTGGCTTGGTTTAATTTTGAAGGAGATTTTTGTATCTTATAGGCAACGACACATGTTCGTTTCGGGCTCCTTATATCATAATTTTGCCCTTCATCAGGCCGCAATACAAGTTTCTGTATAGTTTCTGGGTTCCCAGCCTAGCAGCGTGTCTTCTTCATATACGCCGTGGGATATTCCCTATGTGCATCTGCTTGGTTTGGATGCCTACGCCTAATTCTTTATAACTCTCTGGCCTTGTGCTGATTCTCTTTGCTATACAGAAACTTGTATTGCGGCCTGATGAAGGGCAAAATTATGATATAAGGAGCCCGAAACGAACATGTGTCGTTGCCTATAAGATACAAAAATCTCCTTCAAAATTAAACCAAGCCAGAATACAATACTTACCTATCGGCTTTGGCAGTGATTTAACCTATATGAAGACCTATGATATGTGTGGAATTGAAAAAGCTTTTAAACCTTTTTTTGATATTTTGTACTAATAAAGTTTTTCTACAAGTTTTTGCCAAACTGCACTGTACCTCTTCGTTTTTTGAATTCAAGTCCTTTGCTATAAATCACTTAGATCACTTTGGGCAAGGTGGACTGCCCTTAAATGGACTTTGTGTTTTTGATCCTTCACGCTGATAAAAAAAAGGACGTCACCCAATTATATGCATTTTGTTGCCTGTCCTTAGCAGTGGTTTCCTAGCAGATATTCTACCATGAAGGCCTGATTCACACAGTCTCCTCTTAACAGTTGTTCTAGAGATGTGTCTGCTGCTAGAACTGTGTGTGGCATTGACCTGATCTCTAATCTGAGTTGCTGTTAACCTGCAATTTCTGAAGCTGGTGACTCGGATGAACTTCTCCTCCGCAGCAGAGGTGACTCTTGGTCTCTTGGTCTTCCTTTCCTGGGGCGGTCCGCATGTGAGCTAGTTTCTTTGTAGCGTTTAATCGTTTTTGAGACTGTACTTGTGGACACTTTCAAAGTTTTCCGAATTTTTTGGACTGACTGACCTTAATTTCTTAAAGTAATGATGGCCACTCGTTTTTCTTAACTTAGCTGCTTTTTTCTTGCCATAATACAAATGCTAACTGTCTATTCAGTAGGACTATCAGCTGTGTATTCACCTGACTTCTCCACAACGCAACTGATGGTCCCATCCCCATTCATAAGACAAGAAATCCCACTTATTAAACCTGACAGGGCACACCTGTGAAGTGAAAACCATTTCAGGTTACTACCTCTTGAAGTTCATCAAGAGAATGCCAAGAGGGTGCAAAGCAGTAATCAAAGCAAAAGGTGGCTACTTGGTGTAATGGTTAAGGGCTCTGCCTCTGACACAGGAGACCAGGGTTCAAATCTTGGCTCTGCCTGTTCAGTAAGCTAGCACCTATTCAGTAGGAGACCATAGGCAAGTCTCCCTAATTCTGCTACTGCCGATAGAGCGCGCCCTAGTGGCTGCAGCTCTGGCGCTTTGAGTCCGCCAGGAGAAAAGCGCGATATGTTATTTGTCTTGTCTTTGTCTACTTTGAAGAACCTATAATGTATTTTCAGTTGTTTCACACTTTTTGGTTATGTACTATACTTCCACATGTGTTAATTCATAGTTTGGATGCCTTCAGTGTGAATCTACAATGTTCATAGTCCTGAAAATTAAGAATACTCTTTGAATGAGAAGGTGTGTCCATACTTTTGGTCTGACTGTACTGTATCTTGTAACGCATCGCAGTCATTCAAAGTCTGCCAAATGAGCACAACTTGGGAGCAACACAGTTTCTTAGACTACATCTAAGAATGATGTGATATACTGGTGCATTAATAATTTTCATCTTCCCTTTAAAATAACTTTTAATCATTTTACAATTAAAAAAAAGTACCTGAAGTTGGTGTAAAAAGTACTATCAAAATTGTCTTGAGTATTTTCTTGCTTGCTGGTGGTTTAAAAAGGCGTTTTTATAGCAAGTTGTGAAAATATAACCTAGGTGAAAATTCAGGAGACAAAGTTAATTGCATATGGGTCAGTGTGTCTGCATTTTCACTCAAGGACCCATATGAAATTATTTTTTTTTTCTCTTGAGTTTTTGTCTAGGAGATTATTTTTCAACTTCTTTTTAAAATAAATTTTCAGCACTTTGCAACTGAAAAAGTACCAAAAAGTAGATGAAAAAGTACTATCAAAAGTATTTTGAGTCTTTTCTTGTTTGTTGGTGGTTTAAAAGTGATTTTATTAACAAGGTGTGAAAATATCTCCTAGGAGAAAACTGGGGAGAAATAGTTAATTGCATATGCGCACTATTAGTGTGACCCACCAAGATTGAGCTTGACACCATGGGGAACAAACTGTACAGAATTGTGACTTTAGTATGTGAGACTGATGCACACTGTTGCTATAGGGAGTGGAGGAGCAAACAGGTGTTACACTTGCTATTGGCAAAATTCTGTTTGTCCACACGTTTACTGCCTGATGAAGCGGGCTTAGCCTGCGAAACGCGCTGCACTTTTGGGGTACTTCTTAGGGGCAAACCAAGGATTTTCAAGGGGGGGATTCCTGAAATGTCTCCCTCAGCCACGCACAATACAGTATAATAATATGGTAGGACATGCTGGGTACACATAATGCAATTTACCGTCCGACTGACAGGTTCTGTCAATTATTTCCTAAATGTCCGATCTGTTCCCGATCGACAACGGGATTGACCAGGAGCAGTTGGGATACAGATAATGAGGACAGCCAACATTGGTAATGAAGAGGAAAGTGAAGCATTCAAAGTGAAGCATTCACACAGCAAGGCACAGGGCTTTGCTCATACCTGATTCTGCAGATATTCTGGTGTCTCAACTTGTGCCTGTCCCCAGACACTGCACTGGCCCTGGTCTGAGGGGGGGTTCTGGGCAGCTGTAATCCCCCCCCCCCCCTGCATTTGCCTATGCTGCTTAATAAATGTGATTGCTACTATTCAGACAGTTTTTCGTGTCTGCTTTATGGAGGTAAGTCCACCGCTTCCTCCAAGCAAATTTTAAAGGTGTTATCCACTTTTATCCTGCTGGCGCCTTTGTTCTACTGCTATAGGTTTTTAAATGAGCTCAGGGGACACTTGTACACACTTGTACACACTTGTACACTTGTACATTTGTACACTTGTACACACACTGGATTCCCAACCAAGATTGCCCAGAACAATTGCCTTGGCTGAGTTCCATCTACCTTGTGTACATAGCGTTAGTCTTAATCAATGTTTCGTTACTTTTGCAATGTATGTATTTACACTCACATCAACCAGAGTCTGCTGACAGCAGCTGACTGTTGGATATAGGAGTCTCACACAGTGCGCAATATTATACTGCAAGGAAGCGAGGTTTTTTTTTTTTTTTTTCCTGCATTCGGTAACCACATTTAAAGTGGACCCAAATTAAAAATACAAGATTTCAGAAATAAAATCTTTTTCTAAATTGTAATAATAAATAGCAGCCTTTTTTCAGCTGCATGATGACAAATATAAAATATTTTACATTTATTGGAGGAACCCCTCCCTTCCTTTCATATTGCCGGGACAGAATCCGGCAGACTGGTGGAGTAGCAGGTGTCCGGCAAAGGAGGAATTGCTAATAGCTGCCACCTGTATAACCCTAATTATGGAAAGAGAAGGGTGAAAAGCATGCACTACTATATCAGAAAAAAGATAAGTGTGGCACTCCTTTAAATCCAGGGAGGATCTGTGGGCAGGAACAGTGTGGGCTAAGGCTTCCCGCACAGGGGGTCCCTATGCACAGATGAATGCTACTAGCCACTGACGTGTGCTCCGTGTGAGGATACAGGAAGAAAGAGCATCACAGGAACCTTGTCAACAAGAAGCCGATATGGGCACCATCCGTCATGCAGCTCTTTTATTGTGCAAACAGTACATGTGCAACTATGGACATCAAGTAAACCTCACTTGAATTGTCATGGCGATATCTGTGCGGGGTGGAGGTGGGTGGTCAGGGCTGCAAATGGGTCGGCGACGGCCATGGTCACGCTGCGCTCCACACCCACGTGTGGAACGCAGCGTGACCAAGCGTCCTGTCGGACACGAAACTGCCGTCGCCGAACCCATTTGCAGCCCTGACCACCCACCTCCACCCCGCACAGGTATCGCCATGACCATTCAGGTAAGGTTTAATTGATGTCCATAGTTGCACATGTACTGTTTGCACAATAAAAGAGCTAAATGACGGATGGTGCCCGTATTTGCTTCTTGTTGACAATGAAAAGCATGCACTGAAGTGCTCATAGGCTTGGAATGTTTATTTATCTTTGTATGTGTCAGAGTGGTGCAACTAAATATTTTGAATTAAAAACGTGTTTGGTTTGGGTCCGCTTTAACCCCCTTGCCGTTACAATTCTGGCGGCAAGGGGGCCACGCAGCACTTTTATTTATTTATTTATTTATTTTAATCCTGTAGCGAGCCGAGACAAGCGGCAGCTGACAAGCGGCATCCCCCTATCCACTCTTCAGAACGGGATTTCCTGCTGGGCTTCCCCGGTCGCCATGGCGACTGGGCGGGATGACGTCACCAACGTCATGGACGGCGGGACGTCAAAGGGAATCCCGATCCACCCCTCAGCGCTGCCTGGCACTGATTGGCCTGGGGGTCTGGAGGGGGGCGGCGCGGCAGGTAGCGGTGAATCGGCGGCGAGCGGAAACTGCACGCAGCTAGCAAAGTGCTAGCTGCATGCAGGAAAAAAAATTGTGAAAATCGGCCCAGCGGGGCCTGAGAAATCCTCCTACGCAGGTTACCCCGAGCTGAGCTCGGGATAACCGGCAAGGAGGTTAAATGTGAACAAGCCCATTGATATGGGTTGTCAAATTTTATGCAATTCTGCAAGTGGGAGAACCATGTGTGATCCCATGCAGTGTGACCCAAGCCTCATACTAGAAGCCGTACCTATCCAGAATGTGGATTCCAGAATGGTTGCTGCAGCACAATATACTGTTATCAGTGCGCTTGAACATAAGTTCATTGCCTGATTTCACTTTGCCAACTTTGTTAAAAAGCTTTTAAAGCACATGTGCCTGCTTCACTATACAGTTAATGCCACTAAATGAAAAGACTTTTTTTTTTTTATAGGAGTACAATTGTTTGATACTTTATTAGCTTACTTTTTCTATGTCTTACATTGGAGCTGGCAGTAAGTTTGTACACAGCTGGGAACTGTATGCCTTAAAAAGGAAGCCGTGTATGGCCGGTGTTGCTAGTAAAAGCATTTGTTAATTCATGGCTGCCCTTACATTACTTCTGTTAAAATGAATGATTTACATAACAATCCTCTGTTAGTTCAAATACAAACATTTCACTCTGCGTACTTCCAAGTGTTCTAAGGCGTGTTTAACAAAATGTTTGTGTGTCAAAATTATTTAGAATTCTTTAGAATTGATTCTCTCTGTTCTCATAGATATTGTGTTTCCGTATCCAAGTATACTGAAGGGCAAAGGAATGCGTTCAGCAATTCCACTGAGAACACCGTCAGTCTTTTCAGAGCTAGGAAAGTGTCAGAAAAAGTGATGTCAAGGAACATTTTAAAGATGTATTGCAGTTAAATAAAGCAGCTGGCCTACATATGAAGGTAGGACTGACACAAGGACATGGATTGTCCCTAAAGACCTGTACAACATTTGGCGTGGTGATCAGTTGCAGTAAAGAGGAGCTAGATACACAGTGCAGTCTCAAAGTACATACTGTGTGTCTCATGTCGCTTTTTTTGGACACAACAGTCTAAATTAGCTAATCCCTTTTTTTGCTTCTTGTTGTCCTTCTTTTTTTTAGGCTACATGAATAGCTTTGTATAATTGTGTTATTTAGCTACTACAGTATCAACATTTATAGTTTGACTGTTAATTTGATAGCATGATAGCACAGCAATTGAAAGCTCCATCTTACTCATGCATTGACAAGAGTCTCAACAGATCTAAGGATTAGGCGAGATCTCAATTTGTTGATTTGGTGTTACTCTGCGTCCAAGGCCAGATTTTATACTTTTTCCACCCCTAGGCCAACCATCTTGCAGCTTCCCTTCCATGTGTAGAACCCCCCCCCCCACTTCCCATTCCCTGTGCAGCCCCCCCCCTCTCCTTCCCATTCCCTGTGCAGCCCCTTCTTCCATGTCTAACATTCATGTATGGTAGCCTCCTTTAGTTCTATGTGTTGCTCCTTCTTTGTAACCTCTGTATTCCACTTGCAGCCTCTTTATTCATATGCAGCAATCCCTCTTCCATGACCAGCCGCCCCTTGGCCAGCTGCCGCCCAAAGCCAGGGCATTTGTGGCCTTTCCAGAAATCCATCCTGGTCTGTGTCTGCCTGTGTTTGGGAGGTCCTGGAACCCGTGTTTAGTTACTCCATTCCAGATTTTTGTACTTTGTGATTTATGTTTATAATTTGATTAGTTGTAACCATTTTGTCCGGTCCAGCCTTTCCAGTGAACACTCCTCGATGACTATTGAGCTTCGGTTATGGCTAAAGGCCACATAAGCCTGAAACCTGTTAACTTTTCTTTGCTATGTTAAAATTACAGATTGAGTTGAAGACTTTACACAAGGCATTAGCATGCTGCAAATTTATATATGTGTATGCTTTCTGGCAGACGTATCCAGCATTACCAAAATGATTGTTGTTATAAGGGACTGGGTGCTGTATGTTTTACTTTTGTCAACATTTAACAATTGCAACCAAATATCTTTCTTGGTAATAAACATTTGATCAGTCAGGATAGCTTCTTTTTTTGACGTAGCATCAGGAGTGTTATGTAACCATAGAAATTCCCTCTACTGTGGCATCAGCATAGGGCTATCCTGCAGATGGTAGAATGGCGATTGAAGCTTGCTAGCCTACCATCTACATAGTAAAGGTTCAAGTTTACCTTTAGCCTAAGCATGGGTCTAATTTGCCTATAGACCATGCCATTTTTTTATTACAAGAAAGTACCGTATTTTTCGCCAAATAAGACGCACTTTTTCTCCCCAAAAAATAGGGGGAAAAAGTCCCTGCATCTTATACGGCAAAGGCAGGGAATTCCCGACTTAGAAACGCCCGCCGATACGGACCGCGACCCGCCACCACGTCAGGAATTCCCTGCCTGTGTGGCTGCACCCGACCGTTGCCTCTGCCCGCTCCCCATGCCTGTAATGTGTCGGCGTGTGTAATAAGTTACCTCCCGCTGTGTGGCTGATCTCTGCGTGCCCCCGCTAGTGTATAATATGCCCGCTCCCCCGCCTGCCTTATCTCCCTCCCCCATGTGGTTGCTGGCCCCCCCGGGTGTTAATCTGCAGCGGCTTACCTCTCCGCCATGCCCGCGAGGATTGGAGACCTTCTTCACAGCCGCGCATCTCGCTCTAGTGATCGGCATGTGATAATGATGCAATCACCACATGCCAATCACTAGAGCGAGATGCGCGGCTGTGAAGAAGGTCTCCAATCCTCGCGGGCATGGCGGAGAGGTAAGCCGCTGCAGATTAACACCCGGGGGGGCCAGCAACCACATGGGGGAGGGAGATGAGGCAGACGGGGGAGCGGGCATATTATACACTAGCGGGGGCACGCAGAAATCAGCCACACAGCGGGAGGGAACTTATTACACACGCCGACACATTGCAGGCATGGGGAGCGGGCAGAGGCAACGGTCGGGTGCAGCCACAATTTACACACATACAGGGGACACAGGCACATGGGGCAGGCATGAGGGACACAGAGGACACGGCAGGCATGGGTGACACGGGACACATGGGGGATACAGGCACATGAGGGACACATGAGGCATGTATAGGTGACACATGGGGACACAGGCACATGGGGCAGGCATGAGGGACACAGAGGACACATGGGGGACACAAGCACATGGGGTAGGCATGAGGGACACACAGAGGACACATGGGACATGCATGGTTGCCACAGAGGACACATGGGACAGGTATGGGGGACACAGAGAACACATAGGGCAAGCATATAGGGCAGGCATGAGTGACACAGGGCACATGGAGCATGTATGAGGGACACACAGATGACACATGGGGCATGCATGGGTGACACATGGGGCAGGTATGGGGGACACAGAGGACACATAGGGCATGCATGGGGGACACATAGGGCAGGCATGGGTGACACATGGGGCATGTATGAGGGACACAGAGGACACATGGGGCAGGTATTGGGGACACAGAGGACACATGGGGAGACAATGGGACACAGGAGGACAACATTTGAGGGGTAACATGTACAAGACTCTCCTGGAATATGGACGCACCAGGTTTAGTATATATCTTTTTTTTCTCTGGTTTGTGCCCTCTAAACCTGGGTGCGTCTTATATTCCGGAGCGTCTTATACGGCGCGAAATACGGGTATATTCAAATAACTATTAAAAGTTATATACAGTGGGATGCAAACGTTTGGGAAACTTTGTTATTCATCATGATTTTCCTGTATACATTGCTGGTTGTTACGATAAAAAATGTCAGTTAAATATATCATATAGGAGACACACAGTGATATTCGAGAAGTAAAATTAAGTTTATTGGTTTTACAGAAAGTGCACAATAATTATTTCAATAAAATTAAGTATGTGCATAAATTTGGGTAATTTTATTGATTCCAAAACCAGGGCTGTGGAGTCGGTCCAAAAATCCACCGACTCCGACTCTGACTCCTCAGTTTAGGATTCCACCGACTCCGACTCCACGACTCCGACTCCTCTAATTTGCATATTACAATTTTGTTGATTAAAAGTATGTAACATGAAATTCGTCTCTTAACTGCCATCGCTTAGGAATTTTACAAGACAACTGAAGTGAGAAGGATATGTAGACTACTATATTTATTCCCTTTAGACTAAAACTAGTCCTTGGTAAGAGTACTTGTAAAAGGTACAAACCGGAACAAAGAACATCTATCAGGCCCTAGGCAATGTAAGTGTGGGTACATGTAAGAATGATGTGCAGGTACTCTGCAGGGGAATGAGGAGATTGTAAACAGACAACACCTCTGTGTTCAATGTGCACAGCATTCTCAGTGGATTCCCTGTAGCTCTGTGGGGAGTGCATATGTAGAGTATAGTACTACTGTGTAACAAAGTAAACCTGAGACAGATGAAATTAAAGTTTTATACATACCTGGGGCTTCCTCCAGCTGCCTTCAGGATAATCAGTCCCTCGTTGTCCTCCTCCACCACCTGGATCTTCTGCTATGAGTCCAGGTACTTGAGCCAGTCAGGCGTAGTGCGCATGCACACACTCCGCCGCCAGGAGCATACTACACCTGTGCAGCACTATTGCGCAGGTGCAGAATGCTCCTGGCTGTGGGAGCGGCATGCGGCCGGACAGCGCTGACTGGCTGAATTACCAGGACTCATAGCAGAAGATCCGGGTGGTGGAGGACAGCGAGGCACTGATTAGCCTGAAGGGGGCTGGAGGAAGCCCCAGGTATGTATAAAACTTAACTTTTCATCCGTCTCAGTTACCCTTTAATTTGTAGTCACCAAACCAAATTTTAATAACACATCAAATTATTTGATTTCATCAGCAAAGGGAGTGCATACATTTGCATAAATCAGCATCAATGCAGAATTATTTCCATCTCGTTGACCATCTCTATTAGTGACACAGCTACACATCAGGCTTTATTCTTACAGCATAGATGTTATTTAGTATATATAAGAGATTCCTGTGCACACATCATATATACAGTCACAATCAGATATGTATATCTGACCTTAAAAATACGGGGACTGCTTTATTGAAGCAGCACAAGTAACTAATTTTGATTGGTTTGTTTTATTTTTGTGGACTAAGCATAGCTATTACTGTATATATACATTATTTTTGATGACCATTATCTGAGAAATAGAACATTTTATCATATTTTCTATTTTAATTACAGTTACAAATTCATTAGGAGTCGGTGCATTTTTTCCCGACTCCGACTCCAGGCACCCAAAATTGCCCGACTCCACGACTCCGACTCCGACTCCACAGCCCTGTCCAAAACCTTTAGAACTAATTATTGGAACTGAAATTGGCTTGGTAAGCTCAGTGACCCCTAACCTACATACACAGGTAAATGCAATTATGAGAGAGTATTTAAGGGGGTCAGTCGTAAGTTTCCCTCTTTTAATTTTCTCTGATGGGTAGCAACATGGGGGTCTCAAAACATCTCTCAAATGACCTGAAGACAAAGATTGTGCACCATCATGGTTTATGGGAAGGCTACAGTAAGCTGCCTCAGAGATTTCAGGTTTCTTTTTCCACAGTTAAGAACATATTGAGGAAATGGAAGACCACGGGCTCAGTTCAAGTTTAGGCTCGAAGTGGCAGACCATGAAAAATCTTGGATAAAGAGAATCGACGAATGGTGAGAGCAGACAGTCAACCCACAGACCAGCACCAAAGACCTACAACATCATCATGCTGCAGATGGAGTCACTGTGCATCGTTCAATCATTCGATGCACTTTACACAAGGAAATGCTGTATGTGACAGTGATGCAGAAGAAGTCTTTTCTCCGTGCACGGTACAAATAGCCGCTTGAGGTATGCTAAAGTACATTTGGACAAGCCAGTTTCAATTTGGAATGAGGTGCTGTGGACTGATGAAACTTGAAATTTGGGCATAACAAGGGGCATTATGCATGGAGGAAAAACACAGCATTCCAAGAAGAACCCCTGCTACCTACAGTAAACTATGGTGGTGGTTCCATCATGCTGTGTGGCCAGTGCAGGGACTGGGAATCTTGTCAAAGTTGAAGGATGCATGGATTCCACTCAGTGTCAGCAGATTCTGGAGACCCATGTCCAGGAATCGGTGACAAAGCTGAAGCTGCGCCGGGGCTGGATCTTTTAACAAGACAATGACCCTAACACTGCTAAAAAAAAATCTACTAAGGCATTCATGCAGAGGAACAAGTACAACGTTCTGGAATGGCCATCTCAGTCCCCAGACCTGAATATAATTGAAAATCTGTGGTGTGAGTTAACGAGAGCTGTCCATGCTCGGAAGCCATCAATCCTGAATGAATTAGAGATGTTTTGTAAAGAGCAATGGTCCAAAATACCTTCAACCAGAATCCAGACTCTCATTGGAACCTACAGGAAGCATTTAGAGGCTGTAATTTCTCCAAAAGGAGGGTCTACTAAATATTGATTTCATTTATTTTTTGTGGTGCCCAAATGTATGCACCTGCCTAGTTTTGTTTAAACAATTACTGCACACTTAATGTAAATCCAATAAACTTCATTTCACTTCTCAAATATCACTGTGTGTGTCTCCTATATGATATACAGTGGCTTGCAAAAGAATTCGGTCCCCTTAAAGTTTTCAACATTTTGTCATATTCCTGCCACAAACATAAATCAATTTTATTGGAATTACAAGTGAAAGACCAATACAAAGTGGTGTACATGTGAGAAGTGGAACGAAAATCATTCACTATTCCAAACATTTAAAAAAAAAAAAAACTGCAAAGTGTGGTGTGCGTAATTATTCAGCCCCCTGAGTCAATACTTTGTAGAACCACTTTTTGCTGCAATTACAGCTGCCAGTCTTTTAGGGTATGTCTCTAACAGCTTTGCACATCTAGAGACTGAAATCCTTGCCCATTCTTCTTTGCAAAACTGCTCCAGCTCAGTCAGATTAGATGGACAGCATTTGTGAAAAGCAGTTTTCAGATCTTGCCACAGATTCTCGATTAGATTTAGATCTGGACTTTTACTCGGCTATTCTAACACATGGATATGTTTTGTTTTAAACCATTCCATTGTTGCCCTGGCTTTATGTTTAGGGTCGTTGTCCTGCTGGAAGGTGCACCTTCACCCCAGTCTAAAGTCTTTTGCAGACTCCAAGAGGTTTTCTTCCAAGATTGCACTGTATTTGGCTCCATCCATCTTCCCATCAGCTCTGACCAGCTTCCCTGTCCCTGCTGAAGAGAAGCACCCCCAGAGCTTGATGCTGCCTCCACCATATTTGACAGTGGGGATGGTGTGTTCAGTGATGTGCAGTGTTTTCCGCCACACAGAGCATTTTGCCTTTTGACCAAAAAGTTCTATTTTGGTCTCATCTGACCAGAGCACCTTCTTCCACATGTTTGCTGTGTCCCCCTGCAAACGGGACTTCTTCTGCTTTTTCTGTTAACAATTGCTTTCTTCTTGCCACTCTTCTATAAAGGCCAACTTTGTGCAGTGCACGACTAATAGTTGTCCTATGGACAGATTCCCCCACCTGAGCTGTAGATCTCTGCAGCTCGTTTAGAGTCACCATGGGCCTCTTGACTGCGTTTCTGATCAACGTTCTCCTTGTTCGGCCTGTGAGTTTAGGTGGATGGCCTTGTCTTGGTAGGTTTACAGTTGTGTATTTGTACTGACATTAGATTACACACAGGTGCATTCTATGTAGTCATTAACACTCATCAGACAATGTCTATGGGCAACTGACTGCACTCAGAACAAAAGGGGCTGAATAATTATGCACACACCACTTTGCAGTTACTTATTTGTAAAACATGTTTGGAATCATGTAGGATTTTCCTTCCACTTCTCACATGTACACCACCTTGTATTGGTCTTTCACTTGGAATTCCAATAAAATTGATTCATGTTTGTGGCAGTAATATGACAAAATGTGGAAAACTTCAAGGGGGCCGAATACTTTTGCAAACCACTGTACTTAACTGACATTTTTTATCGTAACAACAAACAATTTACACAGGAAAATCATGCCGATTAACAAGAATGCCCAAACTTTCGCATCCCACTGTATCTCTTTGCTCATACTGGGTATTGTATCCACTTTAATAACTATAGAAGGCTTGGAAAAATAGGTTATACATCGCCAACAAGGGGGATTACACTGGAGGCAGGATATTAAAGAACCCGTGCTTTAGGTACTTACAAAGTTGCCAGTATCTATGTAATGATATATGTGGTCTCTGCAGATGAAGAATATAGCAACCTTCATACAGATAGTAAAGCATAAGTCACATTTAGGCTTTAAAGTGTATCTGAGATGGTAGAAAAAAAAATTATACATACCTGGGCTTGATTGATCCCTCGCCATTATTCTGTGTTGTCTGGATTGTCTGCAATTTGCCCCAGAAATTTTTCCAGTTGAGGCCAGTTGGCGCAGGCACAGTTCAGCTGTGCACACTCCCCTGTCGCACTCCCATTGCCAGGAGCGTTCTGCACCTGCGCAGTAGTGTTGCGCAGGCACAGAACTCTCCCGGATCTGGAAGCGCAATGGGGTTGTGCGCGCTGCCAGGTCATGCATGCACAGTACGCCCCGGACCAGAGGACTTTTCCGCGGGAATTGCAGAGATCCAGGCGGCGCAGAAGGACAGCGAGGGAGTGATCGACCTGAACGGGGCTGGGGGTTGCCCCCAATATGTATACAATAGAATCCCTTTATATTAAACTCCAAGGGACCAGGAAAAGTAGTTTACTATATCAGAATTGGTCATACATTGTATATTTATACATACACAGTTGCTGGGACCTACGGACTGAGTTTACGATATCCAGAGGTTTACTATAACGAGATTCTACTGTAATTTTTTCCACCATTTCAGGTTTACTTTAAGTATGCCAAACAGCACTGAAGCCATGCAGTTTTGGGTAACCTACTTGTTCTGTTGCCAATATAGGACTGCATTACTACATGCTTTAGGTATACGTCTATTAGTATGATCAATCTGGAACCAGATGTTTATGGATAAGTAATAAGCTGTCCATACTGTTATTTATTATACTACAACTACTCAATCAGTTGAGATAAATGCCCTGCCTCTTCCACAATCAGTGTGCCCATTGGCTGCTCAGCTGATCATGTGACTGTAACCAGAGCTACAGCATTCACCAAATGACTGCTGTTGGGTGTGTAAAATAAGTTACCGTATTTTTCGCCGTATAAGACGCACTTTTTCTCCCCAAAAAATAGGGAGAAAAAGTCCCTGCGTCTTATATGGCAACGGCAGGGAATCCCAGACTTACGAACGCCCGCCGATACAGAACCGTTGACCCGCTGCCATGTCGGGGATTCCCTGCCTTTCAGTGCCTGCTTGCCGTGCCTGCCTTCCTCCCTCCCTCCCGAGTTTCCTGATCCCCGTCCCCGAGTGTCAATAGCGGCAACCTACCTTTAACATGCTCCACCGCCGATCCCAGATAATTGCGCTGCCCCCCGCTAGTATGCGCTCCCTCCCCCTTGCGGATCTGGCCCCCCCGGGTGTGTGAATAAGTAGCGTCGGCTTACCTCCACAATGCGCCCGCGATGACTGGAGACATCCCTCTCCCCGGCACTTTGCGCTCTAGTGACTGGCTTGAACTGAGGACGCGCAGTTCAAGCAAGTCACTAGAGCGCGAAGTGCCGGGGAGAGGGATGTCTCCAGTCATCGCGGGAGCATTGTGGAGGTAAGCCGCCGCTACTTATTCACACACCCGGGGGGGCCAGATCCGCAAGGGGGAGGGAGCGCATTCTAGTGGGGGGCAGCGCAATTATCTGGGATTGGCGCTGGAGCATGTTAAAGGTAAGTTGCCGCTATTGACACAGGAAACTTGGGTGGGAGGGAGGAAGGCACACGGAGAAGGCAGGGGGGCACAGGACGACACATGGGGGGACAGAGGCGACATGAGGGGCAAATGAGGACACATTGGGGGCCACAGGAGAACATATGGGGGGCACAGAGGTGACATGAGGGGCAAATGAGGACACATTGGGAGCCACAGTAGGACATATGGGGGGCACAGAAGCACACATGAGGGGGCACAGAAGGACACACAGGACACATGGGGGGCACAGGAGGACACATGGGGGGCACAGGAGGACACACAGGACACATGGGGGCACAGGAGGACACATGGGGGCATAGGAGGACACACAGAAGGACACATGGGGATATGGAAAGCACAGGAGCACACATGAGGACACACAGAAGGACATGTACAAGAAGCTCCTGGAATATGGACGCACCAGGTTTAGTATTTTTTTTTTTTTCCCCTGGTTTTTGCCCTCCAAACTTGGGTGTGTCTTATATTCCGCTCCGTCTTATATGGCGGAAAATATGGTACTATTCAAAAATGCCATAGTGCAGTGATGGCTAACCTTGGCACTCCAGCTGTGGTGGAACTACAAGTCCAATGAGGCATTGCAATACTCTTGACAGCTCCAAGCATAATTTGGGAAGGCAGAGGCATGATGGGATTTGTAGTCTTGTCACAGCTGGAGTGCCAAGGTTAGCCATCACTGCCACAGTGGTAGGTCTATAGCTAAACACACGTTTTTTTTTTTCCTAAATAAATCATTTTTTTTTAATAAAGGATTTAGCTTTCACCACTTTTGAACATGTCAAATGTATCATTGTTTTCTGATGGTTTCACTACAAAAAACGATATTTGAAGTGTTTAAAAAAATGTATTTCTGTTTGGTACTGGTGATGACAGGCAACTTCACAGCTATAGAAGGCTGGAAATAATCTACAGTCTCTTTGATACCATAAACAACGAGAGTCACCAGGATGAAATTTCACCGAGTGATACATTTCCTGGAAGTGCTTTCTTCACCAGCTGTTTGGTGAAAAGTCTCTTCCTCCTCTTTTAAGAGTCATTTGTTCACAAATTCTTTCTGGATGCAAATCTTGTGCAGACATGAACAGCCAGCCCTAAGAATAGTCCTTTCTGTTCGTATACGTGACTAATGTGTCCGAACTGCCAGAACATTGGGATATAGCAGGGTTCGATTTACTGCTTACGTGAATCCGATCCAATTGGGCTGTAGAACAGTGGAGATCACGTGACCTTACAGACCTGGTTATACAAAGTATTGGCTATTGATTGGTACTAGTTTGCAACATTTTTCTGTTTCATATCCGACCTTAATGAGCGTTGCTGATATTAAAAGGGAACCCAAGGTAAGAGACATATGGAGGCTGAAATATTTATTTCCATTCCAACAATGCATGTTGCATGGCTGGTCCTCTGCTTCTAAAGGCCCGTACCAACTAAGCAATTTTTTTTCCGCTGATGTTTGCTTTATTCTCACGACATGGGTACATGTGCACGATTGCACGAGCAATGTTTGGCTATGCGCAGCGATAAGGATAACCACTTTCACGGCGGATTGGATCTTTAAGATCGCAGATGACTCCCGCTTTAACTCTCGTTCGTGCCCATCGTGTTTCGGCGGACGTGACTGTGACCCACCTTCCGGCATTGTTAGGTGATTATTTAGCTTAATACTTTTAGTAGATCCTGAACAAGCATGCAAATCAGGTATTTCTGGCAAAAATCTTGCAAGATTAGCTGCATGCTTGTTTTAGGTGTGTGTTTCAGCCACTACTGCAGCCAAAGAGATCAGCAGGACTACCAGGCAACTGGTATTGTTTAAAAGGATTGTAAGCTCGCAAGGGCAGGGTCATCCTCCTAATGTTTACTGTCTTTGTAACAATATTTGTGCTGCTTGGAACTCTGCTGTATATTTGTTAGCTGTATCTATGTTCCCCTTGTCGTCTTATTGTGCTTTGTAAAGCGCTGCGGAATATGTTGGCGCTATATAAATAAAAAATAATAATAATAATAATAATAATAATAATAAAAGGAAGTCTACATGTCTCTCACCTCGGATGCTAGTCCCTCCCTCCCCCATCAGCAAATCACTGTGATCGGCTGTCATAGGCTTCAGCCTTTGACAGCGGATCACCCCTGAGCCTACCAGAGGGACAGCTGTGTCAAGCTGTCCACAGTACAGCGCTGCCTTAGATCGCAGTGCTGTACGGAGTGAAGAGACGGTGGTTTTGCCGTCTGTGTGGTGATTGCCGCTGGGAGACTGAAGGCGGGGCAGAGCTCCACCTACCACGCAGAGATGCGCGCTGCAAAACAGGCCAATCGGCGTTAGACGGTCCAGCTGCCGTCGGCGTGACACAGTCGGCAAGTAGTTAATAAGGCAAGATCGATGTGTGGTGGTAAGTTTTTTTTTTTTTTTTTTTTTTTTTTTTTTTTCTTTTCTTTTCTTGCCTTCTCTCCAGCATGATCTTAGTGAATTGAGGCCAATATCAGTTGCTCTCAGTTATAACTGAAAGAACAAATGATTTTCAGAGTAATGGCCATGTTTTCCTATGGCTCAGTTAACATTATACACATTTAACTGAAAACTTTTTCACAATTCACTGTTATGGAAAGTCATGAAATGTGAGAAATTACTGTGCAGGCACTGACTTCAGCACCTGGGCAAGCAGCCTGTTGTACGATATGGAAAGGGGAGGACGCATGATCTTTGAAGTTTGATCTTCTGGCATAAGTAGTGTCTGAGTCAAAACCCTGGAACAAGCATATGGCTAATCCAGTAAAACCTGAGTCAGTGGAGTCAGAGTACCTGATCTGCTGCATGCTTGTTCTTGCCATGTGAGGGGCTGAATAATTACTGGACTCTACCTTTATTTATGAACTTATAATTGGCAGGAGTTGACACCAATTACAATTGGTGATTTCTGGGAGACCTTTTTTTTTTTTTATTGTTTTTATGTTATCTAAGCTTGCAATAATAAAAAAAAAAAATTCACACGAGACCTGAGTTGCTTTGAATATTGTTTATTGGCCCAGGATGGCTTTGCTTTCTCTTCCTGTGATTGTTTAGCTATTCTAATTGCCACAGGGCGAAACTTACATACACACTGGTGCACGATATTGCTAGTGCTAAAGTTTTTGTGTGTGCATACTTCTGTAGGGTCTATGGCTAAAAGTATTAGAGACACAGAGGAGGACTGCCAGGCAACTGGTATAGTTTAAAAGGAAAAACAGTATATACTCGCATATAAGCTGACTCGCGTATAAGCCAAGGTACCCACTTTCCCCTCAGAAACCAGGAAAAAGTATTGACTCGCATATAAGCCCCTCTGCAGTAGCCAGATATTCCCCCAGTATAAGTCAGCCCTCCTCCCCATAGCCAGATGTGCTCCAGGTCATACAGCTGTGTCTCAAGAAGCCACTAGATGGCATCATAGATATGACACAGCGATTGCCACACAGGAAGAATCCCCAATCATTGCACTGCTGACATGTTGCTTGCACTCTCTGCTCCACAAGCCACGGTACACAGGTCTTGAGCAGTGCACTATGCACACCGTGACGTAGGGGATGGGGGCATGGACACAGGGTGCAAACTGGTAAGAGCAGGATCACTAGTGCACAATCCTTACACTCCTCCGCCATTAACAAAACCTGCTCCACCATCGGTTTTGCTCCACTGTCATGTATATAAGCCGAGGGGGTAACTTTTCAGCTCTTCTTTTATGCTGAAAAATTAGGCTTATATGCGAGTATATACAGTAAATATGGCAGCCTTTATATCGCTGTCACGTCGGGTTCCCTTTAAGTCAAGGGAATCAAAGTGTATACATAGGTTTACGGTTATTTTTTATTGTTCTACATACAATAGTTTGATCCTACAAATACTGAAACTGACACATTTATTTCCAGTATGCTTTTGCTTCAAAGGTTCTCTGCATAACATACAGCTAGTTTTCTTGTGCCAATTCTGAAAAAGAATGCCTTCAAAGGCATGTGCGATAGCAGATCAAAGAATGTATGCATATTTCTGAGCAATGTAGACAAAAACAAACCAAAATGGCAAGGATTTTTGTTTTGTCCTTTCAGCGATACAGATGTTGATCAGAAAAGAACTTGTTAGAGCTGTATGTGAATATTATGTGGCACTTTGGAGAAATGTATACAGGGAGGTTGTGCAATTCATTTAATCTCCTAGGTAACTGAGGTAAATGTACTGTATAAAGGCTGTGTACAAATTGCTATGTAGAGAATTGGTGCTTTAATATTTTTTTATGTGTCGCAGCCAAGAGATTGTTTACTAAAATGGAGACATATGCTTGGCTCTTTAATGGCCAAATAGGCTTTGCTTTTCTAGATTGTTTTCTGATTTTGCTGTTGCAATAAGTATGAGCGAACAATTTCATGGGAAGCAAAACTGTACCCACATGAGTGCGATCTGGAGGCCAGGACAGAGGCGTTCACTTGCCTGTCTTGCTGCTACACTGCACGCTGCTTTCCATCTGCCCAACACTTCCACCTTCACAGCTGGAACTTCCTGGAAGTGGAAGTGTCAGGAGGATAGAGTGCAATGTGTGGCACAACAGCCAGAGGCAGCAAAATGGGTAAGTTAATGCTCTCTTCCCTGGTTCCCCGCTTGCACACACCTGGTCACAGAATCACTGCTCACAAAACTCTACTCGCTCATCCCTATACTGCAAGTTTTTTAAGATCTGGAGTTTCATAGCCTACCCAGTTAAGCCATGGTGACCAGAAGTGATAGGCAGGGCCGGATTTACCATAAGGCACTGAAGACACGTGCCTACAGGCGCCTGATGATGGAAAGGCGGCTCACTCCCCTCCCCAAGCGACTCCCTCTTTCCCTATGCAGAGTCCCGAGCGCAGTATAAATGAGGGGTTATTCACTCAGCTCTAGGGATTCCACTAACCACATCTCCCTTCAGCTAGGGGCACCTCACTTAATACTGAGGTTCCTCTAGCTACCGAATATTTGGAGGCAGCTCTAGCTACCTAATACTGAGGGTATTTGTAACTACCTTATACTATGGGACACCTGTAGCTACCTATGACGGACACGGACACCTGTAGCTACCTATGACGGACACGGGAGTGACAGCAGGGTCAGTCAGCACACTTGTGGTGCGGTTCAGATGGGGTTTGTAGGTTAATAGACAGTGAAGTCTAAGGTGCCAGGACATCTGTGCCTATAGGCTTCTGTGAGGTAAATCCAGGCCTGGTGATAGGACTTTATTATAATGGACTAAATGAACATAAAATCCCACTACTAAAAAAGCCATGCTAAATGTAAACTCCCATGAATTTACCATTTCATAGCTCACAACTGTCCATTTTGGAGGGACAGTCCCTCATTTGAAAACCAATCCCTCTTCCCTCTCTAATGTTCCTATATTTACACAGTGTGCAGATCTGTATAAATAAAGACTTAACAGTGTGCAAGAAGGAGTAGGTAAAGAGATGGAACCATACAGAGGTTTATGTGTTTGTCTGTCCAATTTTAAATATCAGAGTAACCAAGCAGCTCGGGGTGACCCAAAACCACTAGTATAGGGGACTAAAAGAGACCGAAAAATCCTCCTACTAAAAAGCAATGCTTGGTGTGATTTGCCTTCTTAAAACAGAAGGTACTTGCGATAATTCAGCTTTATGTGAACATCTGTGGTTACCCACAATACACCACTGCTGAATATGCAAATAATCTCTTTATGCCCTGGAAGCAAGGCTTGCATCCAGAACCGCTGGTGTATAGCAAGCCATTAGCTTCACTTAAAACTGAATTATTGCAAGTACCTTCTGTTTTACGAAGGCAAATCACACTAAGCAACTTTAAATATATAACTTAAAGGAATACTATCTATGTATGCATTTATTTTTAAATGCTGTATGTTGTAGCACACATTAGGACAAGTACTAGGAGCAATTTGATTCCTCACACAGCTGTTCCTCTCAGCTGTAAAATCCTCCGTCAGTTTTGGCGTCAGTGTTGGATACAAAATGTATCTAAATACTGGGCTCCCAGAGGGCTAGACCATGTCTCTGCACAGGGGAGTTGCTATCAACTCCTCAGTTTATAGTTTAATTATCATCTTGCTGAAAGAATCGTATTGATATGGTGGTAAGGGGTTAAAGATTCTAGCAATGTGTGTTTATTATCTTTGCTTCTCTTGACTGATAAAGATACTAATAATGCTAATTGTAGACAGTGGTCTGCCCCTCTCAGCAGCTTGTAAAGTGGATGCAGCCTGGAGTGAATCACCACAAGCAGGCAGCCAGGAAACCAGTCTGAGTGTAAACACAGACTAGTGTTATAGCTAGTTATATTCCAGCAATATTACAGCTCATTTAGTTACCTGTTACCACCTCAGATCAGCCCATTTTTCCTCAGGTCTCCTGCATGCTGTGAGTGACACAGTGAAATATATTTGTGAGCTGTGTGACAGAGTAACCAAGCAGCTCAGGGTGACCCAAACTACTATGAGCTGTGTGAGAAATGAATTTTTAAGCAGGGATAGCGAGAGAGAGACCTGGGTGAATAAATAAAGTGCCCCTAGCACTAGTGGTAATGTGTACACTAATATAGAGTATTAAAAAAAGTTGTTTCAATCGATAGTATTTCTTTAACCACTTACCACATAGAAGCATTTTCACATGAGATGGGCAGGGCTGACAATGCATGTGAGCGCAGAGATTTTCTACAGCACCACAGGAGAGATAAATGAGAGCTGTTTCATACCAAAACCGTTTTGATCCGATTGAGGGTACTGTGATTAACATTGTAATATTGCAGCTCCCTTTTTCCCACTGGTGCGATTTGACTTTCCACTGTTTGCCTTCAGGTTAAGTCTATGGGAGTTTGAGAAAATTACTTGGCAAACACTGTGGTAGGCAATCTTCTTGCAGTCTCCTAATTCATGCATGTGGTATGAATTTATAAAATTGTGTTTGGTTTGCAGCAATTTTCATTGTGAAAGGACCCGAATTGCATTTCACAATTGGCATTGCTAACACAATTGCTTCTCTTTTCTTTTGTAGTTCGGGACTTCTGTAAGCCGATAAAACACTCTTTCTCGTTGCAAAGTCTGTTTACCAAAGTCTTTATTTAGCCTGTTGCCAGAGTTGCACAATTTAAAATAAACCGTAAATTAGAGATATCGCCACAACATGGCATAGAGTAACCTCTGGTTTAAAAGAACCTCACAGTTGGCAGATCCAAGCTGGCTGACTTGTTTTCATGGGAGACTTTCTATAAATATTATGTATTTGAATTTTCTCACTGAAATGCATTCATCACATAGTTTTAGTAATGTCACCAATCTGTTTATATAATGTCCGCTTTAATACATGCGCCCTGAGCTCATTAATAATGCTGTTAGATCTCGTATCGCCTCATGTTTTCAAAGCAAACTGGAGGATGGAGCCACTAGTAACAATGACTCATCCTTCTCCCATTTCCTATTCTCAGTACAGAGCACAGCGCTAAAATCAACAACAAAGGTGTATTATCATATTAATAATGTTAAGCTGCTGTGATATTGAACAAAAAAACAGGCCCTCAATTCCCTTCAGTTCAAATATACACATGGCAAGAATTCTGGTTACCCTTAAGGGGAACTCCAGTTTGTGTTGGTTTTAACTAAGAAAATATTTTTGTTGTTATTGCAATCAATCTTTGAATACCGCTTATCTCACTTATAGTACGCTACATGCTGTGAAAAACTGCTGAAAAATATTTCCTATTGAAAACGCTGCACTATGGATCACAAAGGAATATTGTGGCATTAGGCATTCATTTGTGTTTTAAATAGAACACTTTTAAAGAGAATCTGTACTCTAAAATTCTTACAATAAAAAGCATACCATTCTATTCATTATGTTCTCCTGAACCCCTCTGTGCTGTTTCTGCCACTCCCTGCTGCAATCCTGGCTTGTAATTGCAAGTTTTAGGCAGTGTTTACAAACAAAAGACATGGCATGTGATAGGCTCAGATAAGCAGAGTCTGTGACTCATGCAGAGCTTGCAGGGGGGCTGGAGGGGGTGTGTATAGCTTCCATCCAATCACAAGCAGAGCAGCACATTCCAGCCTGAGTGCCTGTGCAGGACAGAGGAAAGAAGATTAGATCATATAACAGAGATAATACAGCCACTGTGCAACTAGAAAAGGCTGCAGTTAGACAGAGCACATTTAGAACAGGTATAGGAACTTATAGGATAGCAGAAATAAGGCTAAACATTTTGTTACAGAGTCTCTTTAACCATAAAGTTGTATTTTTCATATAACCTGGTTCTCCCTTTATATCCAGACTCAGTCAAATAGGTCAGTGGCCAGTGAGCTAGAGAGAGTGATTAAAGCTTTAGTTGCTGATAACTTATAAAGGGCACACAAAGTTAAAAAGGTAAAAATTAGAAAAGTTATTGTGAATCAATACCCAATCTAATGACAACTCTTTGAAGAAAATGTTTAGATGCACAAACTAAGGTGACTCTTTCCACACATAATGAGATAAGCTTCCATTTGACTAACTGGATTATTTCCAACACGCCAAACATTTATACAGAGACACAAGTGGATAAATAAAGCTGGAGAGTGATTGACCAAGAACTACTTAATCCACACCTATTCTCTGCTCATCAGTTTCTTCAGCTTCACTCGATTCTCTGCTCATCAGTTTCCTCATCTTCACTCGATTCTCTGCTCATCAGTTTCCTCATCTTCACTCGATTCTCTGCTCATCGGTTTCTTCAGCTTCACTCGATTCTCTGCTCATCAGTTTCTTCAGCTTCACTCGATTCTCTGCTCAGCATCAATAGGAAAAACAGTTGAGTCAGGCACTGCAGTTATTGCTGTTTTAATGGTGTTTCAGGTTGAAGTAAATCACCATAGTTGTATCAAAGATTGTGACATTTAAAAGGTAGGTACAAAACCTCATCATCAATGAAAAATTCGTCAAGTGCAAACATCTTGTGCATTCAAACAGTTGCAAGAGGAGGATGTCCTACCATGTCAAGAGGTGGCGGTGGTGGGTGCAGGGCAAAAACGGTAGCCTAACGGCCGTTTCGCACGGCGGTGCTTCTTCCACTGGATCAGCCTCGGAAGAAGCACCGCCGTGCGAAAAGGCCGTTAGGCTACCGTTTTTGCCTGACATGGTAGGACATCCTCCTCTTGCAACTGTTTGAATGCACAAGATGTTTGCACTTGACGAATTTTGCACTTGACGAATTTTTCATTGATGATGATGTTTTGTACCTACCTTTTAAATGTCACAATCTTTGATACAACTATGGTGATTTACTTCAACCTGAAACACCATTAAAACAGCAATCACTGCAGTGCCTGACTCAACTGTTTTTCCTATTGATGCTGATCAAATGTGTGTATTCCATTCATCTGTCATGAGCACGCAGTATTTATTACAATAACAAGGTGGCCTTTAGAACATCTCTCCTTCCTTATTCCCAGTGATACGGTTACAGACTTTGTAGTGCCGGCAACCTTTTACTCTTTGAATCGATTCTCTGCTCATCAGTTTCTTCAGCTTCACTCGATTCTCTGCTCAACAGTTTCTTCAGCTTCACTCGATTCTCTGCTCATCAGTTTCCTCATCTTCACTCGATTCTCTGCTCATCGGTTTCTTCAGCTTCACTCGATTCTCTGCTCATCAGTTTCTTCAGCTTCACTCGATTCTCTGCTCATCAGTTTCCTCATCTTCACTCGATTCTCTGCTCATCGGTTTCTTCAGCTTCACTCGATTCTCTACTCATCAGTTTCTTCAGCTTCACTCGATTCTCTGCTCATCAGTTTCTTCAGCTTCACTCGATTCTCTGCTCATCAGTTTCTTCAGCTTCACTCGATTCTCTGCTCATCAGTTTCTTCAGCTTCACTCGATTCTCTGTTCATCAGTTTCCTCATCTTCACTCGATTCTCTGCTCATCAGTTTCCTCATCTTCACTCGATTCTCTGCTCATCAGTTTCTTCAGCTTCACTCGATTCTCTGCTCATCAGTTTCCTCATCTTCACTCGATTCTCTGCTCATCGGTTTCTTCAGCTTCACTCGATTCTCTGCTCAACAGTTTCTTCAGCTTCACTCGATTCTCTAATCATCAGTTTCCTTGGCTTGAATCGATTCTCTGCTCACCAGATTCCTCTGCTTCACTCGATTCTCTGCTCATCAGTTTCCTCTGCTTTGCTGTCGCTGCTGTGATATAAGAAGTACTTTATTGTGTGGGGAGAAGTGCAAGGCTGCATTCACATCTCAGTATCACAAAATAAGCACATCTAGCAAATACTGTTCATATTATTTGAACCGGTAAGCAGATTTGAAGTGAATAAGAAACTGACAGCTTATCACATGGCTGACACTCCCTAGTAGGGGTGATTTTCTTTGGGGAGAGTTAAGGTTTTTCTTGCATTTTTCACTCAAACCACATTAAAAGGGACTGTTCAGTCAAATAAATCTTGCAAGTTTAACTCCTCCAGCCCCTTGAAGTCCTTCTGGTCCATCGCCATTATTCAGTGCTGCAGTGTTCAGCTGCTATCCCCCTCCAAAAGCTGGCCAGTTGTGGGCCACTGAACAGGCGACGCTCTGGCCGGACGCCTCCTCAAGGCATTCTGACTTTGCGCAGTGGCAATTTTTACTTACTGCACAGGTGCAGAATGCTCCCAGCCATGGGAGTGCGATGGCATGTGGCACAGAGCCATGCATGCAGTATTCGGAGGAGGAGAGTGGATGAACGGAGCAGCGCAAAACCACGGTTAGAAACCAGGAGGACTTCAGGGTGCATGAAGAGGTCCCAGGTAAGTAAGTGGCCAGATTTATTTTGCGTGAAAATGTCTTTAAAGAGGAACTCCAGTGAAAATAATGTAATGAAAAAAGTGCTTTGTTTTTACAATAATTATGTATAAATGATTTAGTCAGTGTTTGCCCATTGTAAAAGCTTTCCTCTCCCTGATTTACATTCTGACATTTTATCACATGGTGACATTTTTACTGCTGGCAGGTGATGTCAGTGGAAGGAGATGCTGCTTGCTTTTTTTGGGGGTGGTTGGAAACAGCTGTGAACAGCTATTTCCCACAATGCAATGAGGTTCACAGACAGGACACTGTCAGGACCATGGCCCTCAGTTTCCTGCGGGAGGGGTTTCACCACAATATCAGCCATACAGAGCCCCCTGATGATCCGTTTGTAAAAAAAAAAAAATGCATTTCTCCTGGGAAAGGGGTATCGGCTACTGATTGGGATGAAGTTCAATTCTTGGTTACAGTTTCTCTTTAAACCTCACTTTTACAGAATAGATGAATGTAACTGGTTATTTCCCTTTACTATTCAAAGCCACAAAGAGTATTAACCTTGCGAAAAGCTGTTACAATTCACATCAACTGACAAGTGTAGAGGAACTTTACAAATAAGAATAGTTTACCTTCCAGCATACTTCCGACTTTGCACATCTGATGAAAAAAGTTCCAGCCGTAAATTACATAATCCTCTACAGCTATAAATCATCACAGAGGCATCATAAGTTTTCTCCTTTTTTCATTAAGTTTGATTGATCTGTGCAAGTGTAGTGTTAGGGAGGCACCGTGTCTCAGGATAAAAGAAAACATAAATGGTAATGAAATCTTTGAGACTTGATATGTGATAAAAGACTTTCCAATGTTGTGATATTATAAATTAAAACTTTTCAATGTATGAATTACAGTGTGAATTACATAGTGGATTTAGTAGTAGAAGTAGATGTGGTAAGTACTGATGTTTGAGGATAAACTGTTTCTAGGAGCCTCACTCACCTAATTCCACCTGCCATGTTTCCTTACCACAGCTGCTGAATGATCCTTGTAAAATACCTGTGTCAGGCCTCTTTCTTATCCTATGTCCCGTGTCTTCTCTTCATTGCCACCGAGCGCCAGTACCATGTGATTTAAAGGCATGTACAAGGTCACACATGTGCCATCAGGTCACATAGTGCAGGTCTCCCCAGAGGTGGTGAGGAGAGAATACATGAGGCTCTGGAGGAGGCCACCCCGGCAGATAGGTGAGATGCCCTGCACCACTGGCCTGGGGATACACAATAAATGGGGGGGTCCCTGACAGGAGAAAAGTGACGCAAATATGGTAGATTTTCGGCAGATGTCATGCTAAAATCTATTAGAAATCTGTGTGCAGTATGTGGGCAGCCAATAAGGAGCTAACAGAGACGAAGTTCAGAAATTTGGGCCACAACACTGTGAAGGGTAAAGGTCACAATTAACTCAGGATTATTGTACTTTCGGCAGAAGCAGTCAATACAGTGCTATTAAACTGGGTGCAAAAAGTGCCTAGAGAATGACCAGGATATGTCCTGATAGATAAATATTAGTATTTAAAGGGAAGGTCTAGGAAGAATAAAAATAAAAAATCCACTTACCTGAGGTTTGCTCCAGTCCCTGGCAGCAGTCATGTGCCCTCACCGCAGCTCCGGTGGCTCCCGGTCCCCTCTGATGCAGTCAGCATCTACTTGCGTTCCAGCGTGCGGCTTACGGAGTTGCATTGACGTCATCCAGACTGTACTGCACAGGTGCAGAACTACTGCACCTGCGCAGTACAGTCCGAATTACGTCAGCGCGACTACACGAGCCGCACATTGGAGTGCAAGTAGGCCTAATGTACCAGAGGGGATCCTGGGCCACCGGCGGAGAGTAGCGCTGTGGCGAGGACACAGGACGGCTTTAAGGGGCTGGTGGAAGCCCCAGGTAAGTGAACTTTTTATTTTTATTCTTTCTGGACGTGTCCTTTAAGGGCAACTATCGTGAAAAAAGTAGGCAGTTAAGAACCTGACAGAACCGACAGGTTTTGGGCCATTCCATCTCCTCATGGGGGATTTTCAGGGTTTTCTTTGTTTTCAACAGTATTTCCTGATCAGCAGTTAAATTGCCAAAATAGTAATATACCTGACAGCCTCCCTACTCACTTTGCACACTATTTTGTCAGTTAGACTTTGCAACTGCTATTCAGGAAATGCTGTTGAAAACAAAGAAAACCCTGAGAATCCCCCATGAAGAGATGGACTGGTTAAAAATTTAGATTTTAGCTGCCTACTTTTTTCAGGATAGTGGTCCTTTAAGCTATGTATGCACATGCTCATCAAAACTTGTTTGAAACGTCTGTCAAAACACAGATTTCACCATATCTGACAACAACCATGTTAAAAACGATGAGCGAATAGTCTGGCATTTTGCCCGATCCATCTGGTGGATCAACTCCAATAACTGTTGGGCAGTTATCTTGCAGTCGGCCAGGTGTGTGCAATGTCGTTTTAAACAACATTGTTTTACGTAATGTGGTGTGTAATGTCTTTTCCACTTGCATGCAGTATTTACAGTATATGAGTTGGTTGTTTGCAATTTGGTGTGCAGACAATGTCATTGGAAAAACTCATAGTTTGTTGCCGGTAAAGTCTTCCCACAACATAGGTTGTTTGCGGTCACTTTTATAGAGCCTTTGTACAAACTTTTAGGGGTTGAGGGTTTAGTGTAAGATCTGAGGATAGTGTTATGGTTAGTTTAGTGCTAGTGCGGAGTTGACAGTTAAAATTAACTAATAAAGGTAAAACCTAAATCTATAAACATGAGTGTAACAATCACGCCTGCGAATCCCACCATCATGGTGGTGGTGAGGGGGTGACAGCTTGGGGGGGGGGGGTGTTGGGGGGCTGGTCCTGTTACCTGCTCTGGAAGTAATATAGGTCCCCTTTACTCCTTCAGCATACAAGTGCCATGGAGCCAGCCAATCACTATGCAGATTCCTATCACATGAGATGAAACAGAAGCCGCATAGTGATTTGGTAGCTACACAGCACTTGTATGCTGAAGGGTAGTGAAAACAACATCCAAAAAGGGCGGCTGGAAATCTGGGTGCCAGAAAGTAGAATATCGGTATATTTACAGATATCCTACTGTTGTGCTAATTCTTATAGTAAAATATTAGTAAATGTTACTAATATTTTACTATAGCTAAACCTAGCCCTATTCCCTCACAATGCCCTCCCTCTGCTGATGCCTAACTCTAAACTAAAAACCCCTCCAGTGATGACCTTAAAAGACCCCACGATGACACCTAACCCACCTATGGCGGCACATAAATGTCCGTGGTACTCTGAAGCCCAAATTTACTTCTTTCCCACCACTATATAGTTATGTCCTGTCTATAAATAAAGTAAACTTTTGCCAGGCATCCTCTTTCTACCACTCGTTGCACATGCTTGTTCTTACTTAAGAAGAATTCGATCAAGGTCCACTTTAATTGTGTGTGCAGGTGCCCCACTTTTTGGAAGAACCACAAATACATGGATGACCAACCTACTGCTGAAGTACTGTGTGTGTCATTGCATGGCCATACTAGCAGTGCTGCTGTTCTGTAAAGCACAGACTCGCACAGAAATTGTACTGACCTTCCTACAAGCCAATCATGCAATAACTATGAGCAATTTCAGCTGCCATCTTTGGTGTGATTTACTATGAGTGCAGTGGAGTGAAGCTAACAGTGAAAAATAATTACGGTATAAAAAGTATGCACATGGTTGAATGTGTGAAATGAACTCTGGCTCTTTTCGTGGAACTTAAGTGCACGCCTCTTAAACTAAATCATTCCACTCATATGTCTTGTTCTTGGAAAAGGATTTTAATAGTTATCTTATCTATCTTAAAATGCTCATAACGATATTAACTCACCATTGCTTAGGCAGTAAGACTGAGAAAAGATGTGTTCCTTGGAGACAGTGTGTGCGTCTCATGCAATGACACTTCATTTTATTAAACAGAAATGTAGCTGGTGCTGGTAAGCAGATTGTAATATAGATTTGGAGGCAAAGATTTAAAGAACAATTCCAGAGCTCTAGCAAAAGGAAAGTCCAGCCTAAATCCTTATATCCAACACAAATTTAGCATTTTATATTACTTTAACCTTACCTTTAGGCTGGATTTACACATAGATGCATTGCATTGAGTTGCGTCCCATTTTGGCAGTGGGATGCAACGTGATTTAATGCAACACATTAAGTGTAAACAGGGCCTCATCTTAAAGCCAACCTGGAGGTAAAAAGTGCCCAATTACCTTGAGAGCAAACAGCCTCTGGATATTACAGAGGCTTCCTCCATCCTTCTCCTCACCGTACCAGCACTGAAACCTCCGCCAGCCTATCAGCAAGAGCATATCGATGGAAATTTGGACTGCTGCTCATAGAATATTGGTTAATCTACTGATATTTTACTATTTGGCACTGGATAATGCTAACAGTACAATATATGTAATTTTAATGATATTCTACTGCTACTTCACTTAACCTTCCTCTCACAACTAACCCTGCCTCTAGCTACTCCTTACTTTAACCTACCCCTACCTAGTTGTAACCCTAACCACACACCTGCCGCTAATACTAGCACCCAATAAGTCAGGTACATTTACATGCTTTTAACAGATTGGAAAACTACAGGAAGTAGTTTAAGCTACATGAAGCTGGTGGACTCCCATCAGCCTGATGGAAGATCTGATTTGACCCTCTTTATTCAAGAATGACACAATCATCATTATTTACAAATAAGAATATTGGCAAGCCACCAAGTGATTAGGAAATCCTTCTGTGACAGCAATACAATGATTTGCACTTACTGGACCCTTGCAGTTCCAGCTGACAGAGCCAAAGTGGCAGGCTTTTAATCACTGACAGGAAACAGCACCCAAATCATGCAAAATGATAGGGAGAGGGATGACAGAAGAGGAATAAAAAGCTTTAAACGCTTCCATTTTCATAGGGGTTTGGTTCTGAGTTGCCCAGTCCACTCTGGCACTTGCTGACACAGAATATGAGGTTCTCTCCCTCTAAGATAAATATATCTGGGTAATACAAATGATTTGCATGCTTGAAAACTGTGGAATATGTTAATCATTTATACAGTGCTCTTATCATACTTTTGAATGCATTAGAAAGAACTGAGATTGTGGAATGTAGAATTTCATTGTTTACTTAAAGGCACCGTGAAAATGTTCTGCGGCTGAACATGAAGTATTCCTAGTACAAATATAGACGAGAAGGATATTGAGTGACTGGATCTGCAGGAGCACTTCACAGGGAATTCCTCTGTTTGTGCATCAAGCAAGCTGCTTTTTCTCAGCAAGGCCTCATTGATTTGTCCTCAGAGCATTACTACATGTAGACAAACATCATGTCCCGCTGTCATCTGTGGGCTGGAAGGAAAGATGGAGCGGGGTGAAAGGGACTCGATGTTTATATTTTCAATGTAGACAAAAATGTTGCAAAATAAGAAAACATTCACGAAACTATTGAATAATGCAAAGCCCAATTTAAAGAAATGATCCTATGCAAGGCAGGCTTTTCCTTCTGCTTCAGTTTGGTTGAGGAGGGAGAGATTAATGGGCTCAGCATTAACCTCTTGCAGTGGGGGAAATGCGCTAGACAGTCCCTGCTAGGAACCCAGCCCTCTAGCTAAAAATAACACTTTACATAAATCATCGGAGAACATATATTGTTACCAAATGGTTTTATGTCCCTCTTTCTCAGGATAAACTTATTTCCTCATGTTACTCTTTCTTTTGCTTCGGCGGAAGAAGATCTACAGACGAAGCTGTGGTAAAAGAGCATAACTTGCTTTTACTTCTTTAGATTTATAGATGTCTATAGATGTCTTGTATTAGTCGACCTGCCTGAGTAATGGTGGCCATACATGGTACAATTTTTTCATCCAATCTTACCAATTCTATGTAGTATAAGGGAACTGCCTAAATTATCCTTTCAGTATATTCACTTAATTTACCCTTATACTACATAGAAAAGTTAAAATTGTATGAAAAAATTGTACCATGTATGGCCACCATAAGGCTGTGTACACACAGGCAATAATTGTCACCTTTAAGGTGGCCATACATGGTACAATTTTTTCATCCAATTTTACCAATTCTATGTAGTATAAGGGAACTGCCTAAATTATCTTTTCAGTATATTCACTTAATTTACCCTTATACTACATAGAAATGGTAAGATTGGATGAAAAAATTGTACCATGTATGGCCACCATTAGGGTTCGGGACTCGTTCCTTGCATGAGCTCATACAGGCTGTCTTTCATCCAGGGCTGTGGAGTCGGAGTCGTGGAGTCGGAGTCGTGGAGTCGGAGTCGTGGAGTCGGGCAATTTTGGGTGCCTGGAGTCGGAGTCGGGAAAAAATGCACTGACTCCGACTCCGACTCCTAATGAATTTGTAACTGTAATTAAAATAGAAAATATGATAAAATGTTCTATTTCTCAGATAATAGTCATTAAATATAATGTGTATATATACAGTATATATACAGTAATAGCTGTGCTTAGTCCACAAAAATGAAATAAACCAATCAAAATTAGTTACTTGTGCTGCTTCAATAAAGCAGTCCCCGTATTTTTAAGGTCAGATATACATATCTGATTGTGACTGTATATATGATGTGTACGCAGGAATCTCTTATATATACTATATAACATCTATGCTATAAGAATAAAGCCTGATGTGTAGCCGTGTCACTAATAGAGATGGTCAACGAGATGGAAATAATTCTGCATTGATGCTGATTTATGCAAATGTATGCACTCTCTTTGCTCATGAAATCAAATAATTTGATATGTTATTAAAATTTGGTTTGGTGACTACAAATTAAAGGGTAACGGAGATGGATGAAAATTAAAGTTTTTTTTACATACCTGGGGCTTCCTCCAGCCCCCTTCAGGCTAATCAGTCCCTCACTGTCCTCCACCACCCAGATCTTCTGCTATGAGTCCTGGTAATTCAACCAGTCAGCGCTGTCCGGCCGCATGCCGCTCCCACAGCCAGGAACATTCTGCACCTGTGCAATAGTGCTGCGCAGGTGTAGTACGCTCCTGGTGGCGGAGTGTGTGCATGCGCACTACGCCTGACTGGCTCAAGTACCTGGACCCATAGCAGAAGATCCAGGTGGTGGAGGAGGACATAGAGGGACTGATTATCCTGAAGGCGGCTGGAGGAAGCCCCAGGTATGTAAAAAACTTTAATTTCATCTGTCTCAGGTTTACTTTGTTACACAGTAGTACTATACTCTACATATGCACTCCCCACAGAGCTGCAGGGAATCTACTGAGAATGCTGTGCACATTGAACACAGAGGTGTTGTCTGTCACCCATAAACCTTGTTCAGATTGTGCATGAAGAATGTGTAATAGAGGAAGAATCTCCTCATTCCCCTGCAGAGTACCTGCACATCATTCTTACATGTACCCACACTTACATTGCCTAGGGCCTGATAGATGTTCTTTGTTCCGGTTTGTACCTTTTACAAGTACTCTTACCAAGGACTAGTTTTAGTCTAAAGGGAATAAATATAGTAGTCTACATATCCTTCTCACTTCAGTTGTCTTGTAAAATTCCTAAGCGTTGGCAGTTAAGAGACGAATTTCATGTTACATACTTTTAATCAACAAAATTGTAATATGCAAATTAGAGGAGTCGGAGTCGTGGAGTCGGAGTCGGTGGAATCCTAAACTGAGGAGTCGGAGTCGGTGGATTTTTGGACCGACTCCACAGCCCTGCTTTCATCTACAGCCAAGTGACATGTTCTGCTGTGGATTTGGCCATCGCTTAAAGATACGGTTTGTTGGATTTGTAAGCGACCTCTAGGGATGCTATATTCTTGGCCAAGACAGGCCTGAACAGCCTTAAAAAGGAACTGTCGCGAAAATCTTAAAATTTAAAATGCATATAAAAAATAAGTACGTTTCTTCTGGAGTAAAATGAGCCATAAATCACTTCTCTCCTATGTTCCTGGCATTTACAGTAAGTAGTAGAAATCTGACATTACCGACAGGTTTTGGGCTAGTCCATCTCTCCATAGGGGATTCTCAGCATATTCTTTATAAAGACACTCCTTGAAAAAGATTTATAGAAAGATACTGACCAGCCTCCCTGCTCACCTTACACTTTTTTGGCAGTTGGACAGAGTAACTGCCATTTACAAAGTGCTTTTTGAAAATGTAGCAATCCCTGTGAACCCCCCCCCTCCCCCAATGAGGAGATGGGCTAGTCCAAAACCTGTTGGTTCTTTCCGATTTCTACTACCTACTTTAAGTGACAGCAACATAGGAGAAAAGTAATTTATGGCTCATTTTACTCTGGAAGAAACCTAATTCTTAATTGTATAAGTTTACATATATTTTAAATTTTAAGATTTTCGCGACAGAGGTCCTTTAAGGATTTAAAGAAAAGGATTGTTAAAGTATTTCTGACTCGAGGCAAAGCTACCTGAAGAAGTCAGAGGTATTCTCTGCTCATGCTGGACCGCATAACTTTGTGCATTGTCCGTTTCTCTTTCATCCCGTCCTATCTCCTCCTTCTCTGGTTTTGGTATTGAAGATGAGAGGAGGAGGAAACTTTTCCTACCTGAAAATTTTACTTTGGCCAAAAGTCTATTTTTTCAAGGCGTGATTGTGGATCCAGCATGAACATACCTCTGTGCTTCCCTTGGGTAGCTTTGCCTCAGGTCAGGTATACTTTAAGTAAGATGAGCACTAAAACAGGGCTTTTCAACCCTGTCCTCAAGTACCACCAACAGTGCATGTTTTGCAGAAAGCAACAAACATTCACAGGTGAGGTAATTAGTGTCTCAGCAGAGCCGATTAACTGCCTCTGTGGATTTCCACAAAACATGCATTGTTGGTGGTACTTGAGGACAGGGTTGAAAAGCCCTGCACTAAAGCACCTCTATGGCGGCACGGTGGCGTAGTGGTTAGCCTTCCCACCTTGCTGCGCTGGGTCCCCAATTTGAATCCCTGCTAGGACATTATCTGCACAGAGTTTGTATATTATCTTTGTGTCTACGTGGATTTCCTGTGGGCATTCCGGTTTCCTCCCAAATCCCAAAAATATACAGATAAGTTAATTGGTTTCCTCCCCTAAAATTGGCTCTAGATCAGGCATGGGCAAACTTGGCCCTCCAGCTGTTAAGGAACTACAAGTCCCACAATGCATTGCAGGAGTCTGACAGCCACAGTGATTACTCATAAAGGCAAATGCATTGTGGGACTTGTAGTTCCGTAACAGCTGGAGGGCCGAGTTTGCCCATGCCTGCTCTAGATTATGCTGGGAGCAAGATTATGGCTGTGAGCCTCTCTTAAAGAGACACTGAAGTGAGAAAAAAAATATGATATAATGAATTGGTTGTGTAATACGGATAATTACTAGAAGATTAGTAGCAAAGAAAATATTCTCATATTTTTATTTTCAGTTACATAGTGTGTTTTATAACATTGCATCATTCTGTAATATTTGCAGTTTAACATCTACTCAGCAATCTAAATGATTTTTTCAGAGCAGTCTTGTGAACTTGTGACCTGTCCTCTGGCAGAGAAAAAGAAAATTCTTCACTGACAGTTGAGATAATAAACTTCAGAAGACAGCTCTCCCTAGGCGGATCGCTCAAGACCAGTCTTATCAGCTGAACGACTGACTGTACACACAGCCCGATTTGACGTCCGGACGACTGAACGACAGGACATCCAAACGACCCGTCGTCTAAAAAAAATCCGACGTGTGTATGGGCCTTAAGACTGAAAGTCATAGAGCTTAATGGCTTTTTTGCATAGAGATAACAACTGGATTTTCTTAACTCTTCCTGTACTGGAAACCATTTTGTCTCTGATTTTAATGTTTTATTTCTTAGCTGTACTACACATACAAATCATTATATCATCATTTTTTTTTTCGCTTCAGTGTCTCTTTAAGGAAAATTAGTGAAAAGACTATATTTACTCTGAACTGCACTGCGGGAGATGTCGGGTCTATATAAATACTAGCATAATAATAATCTATGATTTAGAACCGTTCCTTCAGTCGGGAAACATGGCTGCCTCATCCAGACTGTGCCATACTGATTTTTGTATAGCATGCATCTGAGTGAAGATCCACTTTTTTAGGAATCCTTTTCCTATTCATGTTATTCAGCAGGTACCAGTAATGCGATCTAATAAAATAATGGTGATAACGCAGTAAGAACACCTGCTACCCACAACTTCCAAAAAGGAACCCAAATGTCCACATTACTATTTTACAGCTAGATGGCCAGATAACTGGCTACAGTGAACTGTTGACCTGTTTGTATTGCAGTAAAACAGAGGTTCCTGGCTATCAGATAGAACACTGTATTCACAATTTCAACATAATGTCTTCCGAGTGCCATAAAACGTAAATACGCAAATTACGTAAATAAGTTTCAAGCAGAATGAGTTATCTATGTAAGTGTTATCAGGCCTGTGTGTCTCAATCTTCATGTTCCTTTTTTTTTTTTTTTGTGTAAATTAGAGGAATTGTTTTAATTCCAAGCATTCCACTTCTGTCAGCATTCCTTTAAACCTGATATTACTGATAGATTGCCAGCAAAGCAAGATATAGGTTTTGAACGGAAGATCTGCTTTAAGCCCTGACTTTGCAGTGCTTCAGTTAACAACTTCACTTGTCTTGTGCTAATCTAAGAGTACTAATTACAAGAGAATGGTGCTGATTTACAAAGACGTATGCAAAGAACTTCCAGCACAACTAGAAGAGCTGCCCAGAGCAAATCAGGATTTCTATTGCATTTCACAGAATTCAGGGAAACTGCTTTTGTATTTTGAGAATAAGCCACAAAGAGTTTGATTCACAATTGACTTAATTTTCTCCTCTCTGAAATGACATTAACACCTTTCTACCCCCCCCCCCCCCCCCCCCCCCCCAAAAAAAAGTGCACAAAGCTAAAACGCTCAAAATAAGTTATTTCCAATTAACTTAAGTTTTTGTTTTACTTTTCTTATATTAATACATTTTTGATTGTAGGGTAGTGTGTGTGTGTGTGTGTGTGTGTGTATACAGTTCAGCCATCCATTTGAAAGAGACCTTTTGTCAAAGCTGATTCATACCTATATATTGCCTGCTTATAGGTACAGTGATCGGCAGTTTAGAATGCTTGCAAGCCACTCACTGGTGTTAAAGAGAAACTCCGACCAATAATTTAACTTTATCCCAATCAGTAGCTAATACCCCCTTTTACATGACAAATCTATTGCATTTCACAAACAGACCATCAGGGGGCGCTGTGTGACTGATTTTGTGCTGAAACCACTCCCACTAGAGGCTCTGAATACCGTGGTACTCCTGGCAAACTGCCACAATGTAACAATGTTCACAGACAGGAAATGGCTGTTTAGAGCTGTCTAACAGCCAGAACAGTTAGAAACAGCTACATAACATGCCCACAGTAACAATGTCACCATGTAATACATGTCAGAATGTGAATCTGGGAGAGGAAAGATTTTACAATGAGCAAACACTGACTAAATCATTTATACATAATTATTGTAAAAATGAAGCACTTTTTTATTACATTATTTTCACTGGAGTTCCCCTTTAAGGGTTTGTAGTCCTGATGTACTGCAGGCTGTTTTGTTTCGAAGCAAGAAGAACGGCACCGTTGTAGGGGCAATGGAGGCACCTGCTATTTTATTGGGTACCTCAGAGCGCCCAAATTACCATCTAATGCCGCTAATCGCGGCTTTGCAGAATGGATTTTTAGGCACATTGGGGTAACGGCATTAAGGGATAGGTACCAACTGGGGTGGTGTTAAAGGTCATGCATCAGTAGAGGCAGTGTTAAGGGTTAGCACTGATAGACCATATAGCACAGTGTTCCCCAACCCTGTCCCCAAGGCCCACCAACAGTGCATGTCTTGTGGAAATCTACTCAGGTAGATAATCGGCTCTGTTGGGACACTAATTACCTCACCTGTGCATGTTTGTAGTTTTCTGCAAACCATGTACTGTTGGTGGGCCTTGAGGATAGGTTTGGGGAACTCTGAAATAACAGACTTGGGATATGGACTTGTAAAGCTGCTACGGAGTACAGTGAGGTCCCCCTCATGATTCTGCATACTGATAAAGATGTACCAGTCACAGAAGTGATTAAAGAGAAATGCAAATATTTTAACAGATTGACTGGTCCACATGGTTACTTCAGGTTAAAACTTTTAGGTATGTCCACCCTCTAGATTCAGCTTACAAGGGCAGGGATCTCCTCCTAGTATTTCTGCTGTAATTTATCATATGAACATGCACCAGTATTGGTAATGTCTCAAAGCCCACATCAACTATGTATGTATTTGTATTGCTGGATGTCCTGATTCGACACTGTTTTGAATGTCTCATGTATCTATGCTCTCCACTATTTGCTTTGTACTATGTTCGCACTATATGGTATAAATAATAATTGGAAATGTTGCTGAACGGCGCTGTGCACCACAGCCAATTGCAGGACTACATTAATGCTATTCATCACTATATATTTTTATTTGCAATTTGGTAGGCCCAGGCGAATTGTTTACCTTGGACACAGGTAGCCAGCGGCGTCCTCGGCATTACCATTGCTTACAATGTTAATTGCAGCTTTGGTGCACTGGGGTGCTTAGATTTGGTGCCATTTGGCAATACATTTGTTGGGACACGGAAAGTGGCCAATGGGAAGTGCCGATGCAATGGTATGACAATTGACAAGGGGAGAGAAGACCTTGGTAAGTAAGGTTCATGTTAAATAAAGGAGCAGGAACGGTAGTGTTAGGTGTGGCGGCAGTGAGGTTAGTGTTGGGTGTAGCGGCAGTGAGGTTAGTGTTAGAAGTAGGGGCAGTGAGGTTAGTGTTAGGTGTAGCAGCAATGAGGTTAGTGTATAAGTAGCAGTAGTGAGGTGTTAGGTGTAGCTCTAGTAGGAGGGCTAGTGGTGGGTGTAGCTAGGTGTTAGGTGTAATGGCACCAGGAGGGTTATTGTGAGAGGAGGGATTATGAGCGGGGTTTGACACAAGCTGTATGTGGGTTAATATTTGTAATATAAAATTAGCAATAGTAATACTATCAGCTACTCACGCCAAACTCTGCATCTATATTAAATGCACGCGCATGTTGTAATACATTTTAAAGAATCCAAAATTGACACTTCAGTGACTGAAACGGACAGGTTGCTTTGGACAAATGTGTCCGTGTGCTCCAGCTTTCTGTGTAGCTGCGTTGTATAGTATATTTTCTGGTGTAGTTTATTTTCTAAGGTATTTCCATTAAAAGTATCTCCCCTTTCCCTTACGGTTGCCCTTTAGTATTTTGTGACTTTTACTCTACTTGGCAGTAAACTAAAGTTGTTTATACAAGTACAATGATAACTATTTTATCAAATTACACCTACAAGATAATGAATACCCCAGTGCTGCATGTGCATTTCAATCAAAATCACATATTTTTGTCAGCATATAATCCACTTTACTGATGCCAGGTCTTCATTGCCAGGGTATGCTTTATTATGTGTAATTGTTTTTTCTTTTCATGCAAGGCCAACAAAAGTACAATGCACTGTGACTGGAAAAAAGAGCAGTTGTTAACAAAATATTCATGTTTTACTATGGCAAATAATGCGTGATATTCAACATAGTAATCCTGTATGTTCTATCTTAGTAGCATAAGTGGGCAGCACGGTGGCGTAGTGGTTAGCTCTCTTGCCTTGCAGCGCTGGGTCCCTGGTTCGAATCCCAGCCAGGGCACTATCTGCAAAGAGTTTGTATGTTCTCTCCGTGTCTGCGTGGGTTTCCTCTGGGCACTCCGGGTTTCCTCCCACATTCCAAAAACATACGGATAAGTTAATTGGCTCACCCTAAAAAATTGGCCCTAGACTACAGTACTTACACTACATAATATAGACATATGGCAATGGTAGGGACTAGATTGTGAGCTCCTTTGAGGGACAGTTAGTGACAAGATATATATATATATATATATATATATATATACACTGTACAGCGCTGCGTAATATGTCGGCGCTATATAAATACTAAATAATTATAATAATAATTACTAGGCTTGTGCTCATAACTACAGAAATATAGATAAAACATTATACTTTTGTGTAATAAACTGTGTTTATTGAACAATGAAGCGTAAAAAAAACCCAAAATAAAATGTTCAAGGCGGGGCATAGGTGAGCCATGGTCTATATGAGAATAAGCAGAAAGAGCTGTACATACTGTATCATAGACATTGCCTGATTGAGAAAACTCCTGCAATACTTGATTCATGTGTGACAACAGTGAATGTCAGGAGTGTCCGAAGTCTGGCCTGAGGGCTAAATGTGGCCCACCAAGCCTTTTCCAGCAGTCCCCAAAGTTCCTGTGAGATTTTCATTGTATTTGGGCCTCAGGCCATTGCTGTGGCACCGTATGCACCAATGGTTAGGGCCAACATGTCTCACCGTTCTGCCTCCCCCTCCACTCTCTTGTAGTCCCATAGGAATTAGTACAGAACTACAAAGAAATGGCCACTATGAGTGTATATTAACTATACACTGGAAAATGTCAACCATTTTTTGTAGTCCTATAGTAATTACTAGGGGGCAATGGAAAATGGCCACAGAATTCCCAGTGTGTGTGTGTGGGGGGGTGGGGGTGGGGGGTAGGAAAAGCAGATATGTGGGCCTGGACTTGATGAGTGAAGGGTAGCCACTTATGCCAGCAGTAGCTGCTATGCCAGCAGCAGCCACCTATTAGCAGCAGCCACTGCACACTGAAGGGGGCATGTTGACAGCACTCATGGGATATGGTTTATTTCCCATAGAAATGTTTTATTTCACAAACCTTTAATGGGCATATTGTAACTTAGGTCAATCATAAAAACATGTGTTTAAGTTTGCTAGTTCAGCCTCCTAGCTATCTCAAAACTGGTAATGTGGCCCTTGGTCCAAAAGGTTTGGCCACCCCTGGTGTATGTAATGGTGTCACAGCAACATAGAAGAAAAGTAATTGATTTCTCATTTTACTCTTGGAAAAATGTGCTTCTTATTTGTATATGTTTATATGTACTTTAAATGTTATGATTTTCGCGATAGTGGTTCTTTAACGACTGTCTCCATGGGGTGGGTTATTTTCTGCTGCTTGGCTCATTGTCTTCATGCTCTACAGATTTCAAGAAGGTGGAACACAGAAGTTGTTCTCCAAAAAAAATTGCAGTCTGAAGCTCTGTAGGTCTTTGCTGCAAGAAGTGTCTGGTGAGATGCCCACTTACTTTATACATTGTTTGACAGATTCATTTCCAAGAGCTTAACTACCTATCGGCGTGCAGTCCTGGGGGCTCCGCTCTATCTTCTGTCTCCCAGCGGACACGACTGTCCCCCTGGGAGGCTCTAAAGCGATCCGCTGTCATAGGCTGATGCCGACGACAGCTGATTGCGCTGATTGGCTGGTGGGGGAAGGGACAGGGAAGGGAGAGGGGGAGAGTGGGGAAAAAAATGCACAAATTTATAAAAAAAAATTGCAAATAAATAAGCATCCCTGCGGGGATCATAGCCCACCAACAGAAAACTCTGTTGGTGGGCAGAAAAAGGGGTGGGGAAGGGGGGAGAATCACACTTGTGTGTTAGGTTGTATGGCCCTGCAGCGAGGCTTTAAAGATGCAGTGGCCTAATTGGCAAAAAAACGGCCTGGTCACTAGGAGGGTTTAAGCCCGTGGTCCTTAAGTGGTTAAACTAAGATAAACACAACAAACTTCTTACTGTAAGTACCTACACAGGGAAGACGAATCCTTTTTGGCTGGAGTTGAGGTTTAACACACATTCTACTACAAGTAAAAATAAATTATCAGCTACAACATCCAATGTAAATGGAGATGATTCTTAAATTGTAACAAAAATTGCATCCTATTTTTTATCATCCTACAAGTTCCAAAAGCTATTCAAATGTGTTCTGGCTTACTGCAGCACGTTCTGTTATCACAGTCTCTGTAATAAATCAATGTATCTTTCCCCTGTCAGACTTGTCGGCCTGTGTCTGGAAGGCTGCCAAGTTCTTCAGTGTTGTGGTTCTGCTATGAACTCCCCCTTCCAGGCCCCTCTATGCACACTGCCTGTGTATTATTTAGATTAGGGCAGCTTCTCTCTTCTCTCTCATCTTTTACAAGCTGGATAAATCGTCCTCTGAGCTGGCTGGGCTTTCACATACTGAGGAATTACAGACAAGGGCAAAGCTGTTTGCAGGAAGAAAAGAGCAGCCTGAAACTTCAGTGCATGAGAGATGCAGGGGGAAAGAAACACACAAATGATCTCTTGAGATTCAAAAGGAAGGCTGTATACAGGCTGCTTGTGTATGGATGTATTTTCTATGTGTGGACATACTGTACATCAACCTACATCCTGTTTTGGTTGCCATTTTGTTTGTTTATAAACAAACTTTTTAAAACTGTTTTTAACCACTTTTAATGCGGCGGGGAGCGGTGAAATTGTGACAGAGGGTAATAGGAGATGTCCCCTAACGCACTGGTATGTTTACTTTTGTGCGATTTTAACAATACAGATTCTCTTTAAGTCATATACCAGGTATCACAAGGTTAAGGACAATTTGTAGATTCTTTAGAGTGCAAATAGGTCCTTTAGATGTATGTGTCTCCGGATGATAATGGCATCCCATACAGGAAGTCTGTGAAAGTAGTTGAGGTTCACATCATTCAGAGCAGTAGTCAGCCAGTGATCAGATCTTTCTCTTTCAGTAAACAAGCACTTCACCGTGGTTACATTCCACAACCAGATGTGAAGCATTGAATAATCTCCTTCCAGCAACATGGAATCCATGAACAGCTGTTCCCAATATACTGCTTTAAAATCTGGCTTCCAAGGCTGCTTATATGGTACCATTTTTCAGAATGAGGGTCAATACAAATAAAGTCACTGTTGATGCAGATGCAAGACATATTGGGTGTGGGGTGGTGGCGGAGAGGCTTAGAAATTCTGAAATGAATTGTATGCATCATCCATGGCAAAAACACAGCATTTCGCTGCCCAGTTGCTATCACGCCGGTTATATGTGTGAATAATATTTGTGTACAATTAGAAAATCAAGAGACTGTTCCTGGAAGCATTTCAGCAGTAAAGTCCAGATCCGCTTCTGAGGGAAAGCTGATTATTTAAGCGAGGGCAGAAAAATGATCAGCTTTTGAAACTGCATTAATTGTCCTGTACTTTTTTTTTGTGTGTGTTTCTTTCTCCTAAAATATCCATTGTGCTTAATTTCTTAAAAATCAAATAAAAAGGTTGTTATACAGTATAATCTCGTTATAATAAACTCTGATTTAGTTAACATTTGGATATAGTAAACTACTTCTCCAGGTTCCGGTTTATCTCCATTATAAGTCTATGAGAGCAACGCCTGGTATAATAAACTGATATAATAAAACTTCTCTTATAGTAAAAATGTTTTTTGGCCCCTTACGTGACGCTGACTCTGCATATAGTAAACAGTGGGCGGTGCATGCATCGTATAAAAAATCGGAATCGCATGTAGTGTGCAAGAGGGCTAACAAATCATCCACTTGCACTATCTTTGCAATTTGTACTGATGTTTTAAATAAACGAGTCTAGCCTCATTATGCTGACCCCATATGGGTGACTGTAGTCATTTTCTCATAATGCCGCATTACGTGTAGCTTAATTGGAAAGTAATGGTGTTGGTCCTCACTGTGCTGTGCTGTTCAGATGAAGAGAACAAAATCTACAGTCCCAACATAAAGGCTTTTGGAAATGTTTTAGCAAATGCTGTGCAGCTTCTATTTACAATGCTCATACTGAGAAGCAAATCATTTTCCTTGTATGACTCACTATTCAGAAACAATCATGAAGTCGGGAAGTTGATATTTTTAGAGCTGTAGATGTGTGAAATTCAAAGCATATTATTAAAGCTAATTTGTATAAAGCCACAGAACAGTTCTAAATGAGACTTTATTTCATCGCTCATCATTATGTCCGTCTGGCGTCCTGTGATGATGGTTTGATAACCTGAATTTACCAACCCAGTGAATTTCTCCTCTTTGCAGATCTGGTAACCTTCCTGGAACTAATCCTCTATAATAAAACCTAACTGTCTCTGCGTCCCATCCCTGCCCTTCCTGTGTGTGTCCGTCCCATATTTTGCGCTACTGCGCATGTGCAGGGAGGGACACAGAGACTGAGGAGAGCTGAGGGGGGACGGACGTGCGCGCACATGCGTGGCGACTGCGGCGTTCACGGGGAGAGTGAGAGGGAAGGGAGGGGAAGGGATTCAACACAGACCTAGAGCCCGTTTTGAGACGGGCTTAGGTCTACTAGTTTATCATCTTTTAAAGCATTGGCAATAGTGACTGTCCATACAACCTCAGTTTCCTTGCCTGTGATTTATACTTCTACATATGTTTGTACAGATTGGCACAGGTGCTAAGCCTGAATACTGCAGATGTGGGTTATTTAGTAAATGTGTTAATGTGCCCAATTTTCAAAATTGATAAAAATTAGGCCCTGACCAGTAACTCTGTGTAGATGCATTATGGATTTCAGCTGATTTTTAAAATATCGGCATGCCATCCCAGTATGTACAGTAAAAAGTGTTACTCTGATGATTGTTGATTTATTGGACGTGCACTACTAACACTTTACCGATTTGTTAGACCTTTCCACTGCTGTCACTTGTATGTTTATGCACTTATTACCTTGTGTCCTTCCCCCTACAGTGAGATAAATGAAAATTAAAGGACATCTAAAGTGAAAGGTTATAAGGAGGCTGCCATATTTATTTCCTTTTAAGCAATACCAGTTCGCTGGCTATCCTGCTTATCCTCTGCCTCTAGTACATTTAGCCATAGTCCCTGATCAAGCATGCAGCAGATCAGGTGTTTCTGACATTTTTTTGTCAAATCTGACAAGATTAGCTGCATGATTCTAGGCAACTGGTATTGTTTATAAGGAAATAAATATGGCAGCCTCCATATGCCTCTCACTTCAGTTGTCCTTTAAAGTGGGATTGTCAGCCATAAAATCAAATTCCATTTACCTACTGCTGTGTGTTTATTATGCAGTCTACAACCTGACCCTGCATTGCAAGCATTCCAATATACTCATAAATGTTTCTGCTGTAATAAATCTTATCTCAGTCAGTCTGGCTCTATTTGGTACATTGCAAAGGAGAAAGAAGCTCGTTATCTTCTCTCCCACATTCCTGTTCCTCACTGACTTGCTGAGGGCAGTTCAGTGTGACATAATACAACTTACCCCTGAAATATGATCTATGCTGTGCTCACATGTGTTTACAAAGCACACTAGATATGCCAGTGCAGTTTCTAGGAGAACAAATAGTAAGGCAGGAAATGACCACAGGATTTGCTTCAGTCAGAAGTAGTAAAGATGAAAAATGCCTGAAACCGTTTTCTCTTTATTTACTGTATAAAATTCCCCGATACCAAAACATGGGCTGTACAATACATGTTCTGTAAGTTGAACAAGTATTTATCTACTCGTGTATGTTTTTTTTTTCTTATTCTTGAATAGTATGGCTGTCCCTGCTGCTTTAAACATTCGCTCCACATGTCTACAAACAATATCAAATTGTCCCATTATAAGGCTAAGATTTTAGATGTTGTTGCTACAGTGACTGTTTCAGCATAGCTCTGTAAGTCCTGATGGATTGTCATGACTCTGCCTTTTCCATTGCTGTCAGGAGGACAAGATTTTTTCTTTCTGGATTGCGTAAAGTATATGCTCATGCATGCTTATCTGTCCCAAGCCCAGGCATAACTTCATAACTCCTATTGTCTACGCAAATATACCGAGACAGCACCTGTCATTGCCCTGTCACCAGAACCTTCATCGTTAGGAATCAACATTACTACTGTTACCTCCTTTACATAATATTACAACAAGCATGCAAGAGTAAATCATTTAGTGTAAATAAGTGATTCAGTGCAGGCGTTTAACTATAGATGATGGGGTCCCTCAGCAAAACTTTGATGCCCCCCCCCATGTTCACACCCTTTCCCTTGCCTACTCCTTGTCATCCTCACAGCCTGGGGGCCCATCTTGCAATGGTCATAAAACAGTGTGGCCATCATAATCTTCACACCCATAACAAGTGTTGCCACAAAAGCCCCTGATATGAAGGAGGGACCCCTTTATCAGAGGGAGTGTAGTAGTAATTGGGGTCCCTTAGAGCTCTGGGCCCCCCTGCGGTCGCTGGGGCTGCTTCCCTGCGGTTATGCCCCTGATTCAGTACTTCTGTGTACTTTCACAAATAATAATAATAAATTGCATTAAACTTTATTTCATAATTAGAAGCAAAGTAACTTTAACTTGTAGCAAATGGGGAAATTGTTGTGCCAAAAGCTGGAGTTATTTTAAACTGTCGCTATACTCTCTTCTTTCCTAAAAAGTCTCACTTGAACAGATCAAAGCATTATTGTGAAGTAAAAGTCCATATGAAGTCTTGCACCATATGGTCCAGATTTATACATACATTCCATGCAGTTTGCCAAGACGTCTAACTTAAAGACTGCTTTCTATCTCTCAGAATACTTTTGTTGTTCCAGTACATTTAAAATAAACCATTTCATTAACCAAACAGTTACATTGTGTATAAGATTTCGGTTTTGCTAGAGAATAAACACCAGAAAATGTATGTAATAAAATGTGTATTAACACATTTGTATCATCCACGTTTACCACTATTGCTGGCTGTGTTCTGAAAGGGAGACACAGAAGTAGCAGTTTTCTGTTGGAGAATGCGCCTGTTAAGGGCTGTATCTGGCCACTTTGGCGCCCCAGGCAACGCACCTTTAGTCTCTCTACTCTAATCTAGTGAAAAGAAAGATCATAACCTACATCAATTAGTTTTGTGGCCACCAATAAGAAATTGATAGTTTGCATAGAAATAATGTTGTTTCTCAAATACATTTGTAAAGGATGCACAAATTCTTACTAGGTCATGTACTGGCCCACATTTCCTGAACCCATATAACAAACCCTTCCAATAGTGGTTTTGAGAGGTGTGTGCCCACTTTATTAACATTATACTTTCTATGTACAGCCTGGGTCTTTACAGGTCAGAATATTGTCCTGGAAATCCAATCCGAGTTTCAGCAGTCAACACAGCAGTGCCCATTTAGCTGTTAAAATTACCATTCATCCCTGTCTTAATAGAACTAGCAGTTGGCTATAAGAATTCCATAAAGTACAGTGTGCTAAGACTAGCTCTGTGGTGCCCTTCTCTACAGTTGTCACCCTAGACATCTGCTTGGTTTGCCTGTGCCTAAAAACAGCCCTGCACCTATTCTGTGTATTTCAACTCTGATAAGTTCTACTGCCATATTTTTGTTGTTGTTTATTTTATGTGAAAACCTAAAAAGCTAGCAACAGCCCAGCAATAATGTTTAACCACTTCACCACTGAGGGGTTTTACCCCCTGACCACCAGAGCAATTTTCACCTTTCAGCGCTCCTTCCATTCATTCGTCTATAACTTTATCATTACTTATCGCAATGAAATGAACTATATCTTGTTTTTTCCGCCACCAATTAGGCTTTCTTTAGGTGGGACATTATGCCAAGAATTATTTTTTTCTAAATGTGTTTTAATGGGAAAATAGGAAAAATGTGGGGAAAAAAAAATTATTTTTCAGTTTTCGGCCATTATAGTTTTTAAATAATGCATGCTACTGTAATTAAAACCCATGAAATTTATGTGCCCTTTTGTCCCGGTTATAAAACCGTTTAAATTATGTCCCTATCACAATGTTTGGCGCCAATATTTCATTTGGAAATAAAGGTGCATTTTTTTCAGTTTTGCGTCCATCCCTAATTACAAGCCCATAGTTTATAAAGTAACAGTGTTATACCCTCTTGACTTAAATATTTAAAAAGTTCAGTCCCTAAGGTAACTAATTATGTATTTTTTTTAATTGTAAATTTTTGAATTTTTTTTTAATTACAAAAAAAAAAAAAATGGGGAGTGTGGGAGGTAATGAGTTAATTTTGTGTGTAAAAGTCATTTATTTGTATGTGAAAAATGTGTAGGGTGTAGTTTACTATTTGGCCACAAGATGGCCACAGTAACTTTTTGCTTTATTGCGACCTCCAAGCCTCCTTCCGGAAGCTTGGAGGAAGAATAAGGAGGCCGGACACGTGAGTTTCTTCTCACAATGATCGCGCTGCCCATAGGAGAGCAGCGGGTCATTGTGGGGCTTAGATCAACGAACGGTAATGGATTTTCCCGTTCATTGATCTCCGGGCGAGCGGGCGGCGGCGGTTTTACTAGCGGCGGGCGGCGTGTTTACGAGCGGGAGCGCGGACAGCGTCGGGAACGCGGAAAGTACGTGTTTCTCCGTCCCTGGTTTTTAAAGGATGGAAAAAGGGGCGGAGAAATACGTACGCGCGGGGGTAAAGTGGTTAAAATGTCTTCTAAACGTTTGTTGTGTTTTGATATCTTTATGATATCTGGAGTTTATAGTTTACATATTCTCAAAGCCCAGCAAATATTTTCATATATTTTTTCTAATGGTCTGCCACTGCAAATGGGCTATAGGTAATAATGCAATCCTCTAAATACCGTTATTTTGCCAATTGTGGAGGGCTTGTCTGACCTAAACCTAGACTCCCCACTAGGGATGATCACAGATATGCACATTTTTCTGAGTTGGTGCAAATGTATGCAAATTCTTATGCAAATATATGCATCTTGAAAATGGACCAGTCAATTTAAACCTGGGTTTAAATTGATTGGTCCATTTTCAAACTGCATACATTTGCATAAAAATTTGCATAATTTCAGAAAAATTTGCAACTCATTGATCATCCCTACTCCCCCACCTTAAAGGACAGCTGAAGTGAGTAGAATATGGAGGATGCCATATTTATCCCTGCTGATCTATTTGGTTGCAACATTGTCTGAATCACACGAGACACAATCATGTGCCTAATCTTGGCAGATCTGACAATAATGTCAGAAACACCTGATCTGCTGCAATCTTATTCAGGGTCTATGCTGAAAGTATTAGAGGCAGAGGAATTAGCAGGACAGCCAGGCAACTGGTATTGCTTAAAAGGAAATAAATACGGCAGCCTCCTTTAAACCTCTCACTTCATTTGTCCTTTAAGAGGTCTGTGGAGAGTTTGGCTTGGCCAGTAAAGGGCAGAGTTTAGACAGGGCTTCTCTCCCCATCTGACAAGGTGGGTCTCCCCATTACTTAAAACTGCAAGGACTTCCCACCTAAAAATGTATTTGTGGTAGATTTTTTTGTTTTTGTTAACCATAACCTACAGTATATCCTAGAGGGAAAGCGATAGGAGCATAGTCCTAATAAAATACTTTCACTGACTTTAGTATTTAGCATTCAGCTTTCACTAGTGTCTTGACAGAATTCTAATGAGACTTAAGACCTTATGTATAACATTCTTATGAGTAACATTAGTTATTCTATTCATATATTCATTTAATATTAGCATTTCCATCAAATGACTAGTATATCAGTAAAATATCTCCTTTTATAGGCAGAATAAAATGGCTACATAAGCCAGATGGAACCACTAAAATTGTCAATACCCTACCTTCAAGTACATTCATTTTCTTGCTTATGCATACTAACTGGAGTTTCTGAAACGGTCACTGGAAGAAGCTCCATGATGTTATGCAGATAGGAAACAATGGCTGTTCATTTTAAGCAGAGTTAGAACTCCTCAGCTGAGTACTTGAATATGTCCCTTGTCCCTAGTGGGGCAATCAGAAACCCGATCTGCTGGAGTGGTAGCACATGTTGAAGGCAATCTTGTTTGTCACGCAGATGATTTAAAGCTGAATTCCATGCAGACAGCTCAATACTCCAACAAAATACATTATATGTGATTTGTGTTGCCTGCCAAAAGATTTATAACATTGTCCAGCCAGTCCTGTCACTCAGATTAAAGGACACTCGCATAACTAGTGGATTTAACAAGGCAACATAGAACTAGTTCGCAATCCAGAGTCTGGGCTATTTAAGTCAATGTAAACCTTACTCACAACTAAACCCAAAACTGAACAAAGGAGATTCTCATACAACAATGTTCTAAGTGTAACCCTTGAACTTGACATTTTTCAGATTTCAAGTTACATTGCGTAGCTATGCTTGCCTGCAGCTGCGAGGTTCCTCTTTGTAAACTGTGGTCTTAAAGGGAACCCAAGGTGAGAGTGATATGGAGGCTGCCATATTTATTTTCTTGTAAACTATACTAGTTGCCTGGCAGCCCTGTTGATCTTCTGGCATAAGTAGTGTCTGAGTCAAAACCCTGGAACAAGTAAAGGGGTAATACAGCAAAACCAATAAAACCCGAGTCAGCTGAGTCAGAGTACCTGATCTGCTGCATGCTTGTTCAGGGGCAATAACTAAAAGTATTAGAGGCAGAGGATCAGGATGGCTATCAGGCAACTGGTATTATGTAAAAATAAATAAATATGGCAGCCTCCATATCCCTTTCACTGCGGGCCCCCTTTAAACCTGGTACACACATCCAATGGCTGGCCAGTTGCACCTCTCCCATGTAGCTTAACTACACAATCTGTTTATAGTATTTACTTTTGACCTGCTTAATACATGGAGGTGGTAAAACTAGTCCATGAAAAGCAAATCAAAATTGGATGTGTGTACCATGCCTAAGGCTACATACACACTTGATATAAAAGTCTTTGGAAAAGGCAAGCTCACAGACCAGTTTTACCCCATTCCATGTAGTATGAGAGCCATACTGTACACAGTCTATTCTATAGAGCTGAACTCCCCATCCGATAAAAATCTTTGAGAGATGCTGGACACAAAGATGCTGTACACATGCAACAGATCAGTATCTGCAAAAGATCAGTTCCTGCAAAAGATCAGTTCCTGTAAAATGCATTCATAGTCTATGATATCTGCAGATCTCATACACACCTTGTTTAACAGACATTCATCTGCAGATCTGACAATCATCTGCAGATTTGAAGATCTATCCTGGTGGATCTCATCTGCATATGATTGTCCATTAAGCAAGGTGTGTATGAGATCTGCAGATATTATACGTTGCATTTGCGCAAAGCCAATCCGCCAAGCGGATCGCTCATGTCCGGTCTTATCAGCTGAACAACAGACTGTACACACGCCCGATTTGACGTCTAAACGACGGGTCGTTTGCGGAAATACGACGTGTGTACGCACCTTTAGAATGCATTTTGCAGGAATGGATCTTTTGCAGGAACTGATCTGTTGCATGTGTACAGCATCTTTGTGTACAGCATCTTGCAAAGATTTTTATCTGATGGGGAGTTCAGCTCTATAGAATAGTGTGTAGGTATGGCTCTCATACTACATGAAAGGGGGTAACATTGGTCTGTGATCTTGCCTTTTCCAAAGACTATGGTCTGATGTGTGTGTATGTAGCCTTAGGGTGCATAAACACATAAAATTTTGATTGGCCAATTATTGTTACCGCCTCCATGTAGCAGGAGTGCCAACAGATTTTGAATAAACAGATTGTTGACAATTTTATCATCTGCGTGTAGTACCTACACAATCTGTTCATAGTATTCAAAATCTTGTTTGCACTCATACTACTTGGAATTGGTAAAATTGACTTATCAAAATTGGATGTGTGTATGCACCTTTTTGCTCCATTGGGGGAGGGGGGTAGTTGCTGTGCCATTAGGCCTCACCTTTCCTTCCTATAGAAACCTGCTGTTGTGGGGGCAAGCGATGCAGGATAATGTGGGACTAACTCAGTGCTAAGGTGTTTTTTTTTTTTTAATGTTTAGATAGTTATTTTTTTTTTTTTTTTACTGACCAAATCAGTTACACAGACCAAGCATTGTTTTACTGTAGATGAAATTTTTATTGTTTAACATTTTTTCATCTTTTTTCCGATGCACTGACAGTAATTCTCTAGAAAACCAAATGTAAAAACCATGTGTAGGCTGGAACTGTACGGCAGTGAAAGCATTCTTTTACTTCTCTTTTCAGTTCATATTTAATCCTAAAATATAAATGAGAAAGTGGAAATCAGAGAGGATGCGGTGCAGCTGCAGCTCATTGCACAAACCTTTTTTTTTTTCTTTCATAAAATAAACAAGATTTTGGTTTGCTTATCTAAATAATATAAGCAAATACCTTATTTATAAACAGCAAATACATACATTTGTGGCCAGTCTGTGGGATCCAAAATATCATGACTCATTTGCCTTTTTTTAAGGCAAACATTTACTAAACACTGAAATGTAATATTGGGGTTGATTTAAAGAGAATCTGTACTCTAATATTCTTACAATAAAAAGCATACCATTCTATTCATTATTTTCTCCTGTGCCCCTCTGTGCTGTTTCTGCCACTCTCTGCTGCAATCCTGGCTTGTAATTAACAGTTTTAGGCAGTGTTTACAAACAAACTAACCAGCTTCTAATAGGCTCAGCTAAGCATAGTGTGTGAGTCATCTCAGAGTATGCAGGGGGCCTGCAGAGGGTGTGTATCGCTTCTACCAATCACAAGCAGCCCTGCACATTCCACACAATCAAGCTTTAGCCCGACAAACAGGACAGAGGAAAGATACATTGATTTATTACAGAGACAGTGCAGTTAGGAAAGACTGCAGTAAGCCAGAGCAGATTAGAACAGGCATAGGAACTTATAGGATAGAAGAACTAAGGCTGAAACATTTGTTACAGAGTCTCTTTAATAAAGATGGAAAACAGCACAGCGCACCAGAGAACATAAATCAACTAACAAACTTGGAATGGACATAAAAAAAAAGATCTATCGGGTGATAAAAATGTGCACCCTTTGCCAGGATTACGAGGATCTCGCATGTCCGATCGTGGTGAGTATTGCAGACATAGTGACTTGGAGTTTGTGCTATTGCAGTTGAATGCATACAGTTATAGTAAGATTTAGGCTTTTATAAACTCAGGACAGCTTGCATCTGTTTTAAAGGGAACCCAAGGTTAGAATGATCCGCCATTTTTATTTTCTTTTAAACCATGCAATTTGCCTGGATGTCCCTCTGATCCTGCGTCTCTATTACTTTAACTATAGACCATGAACAGGCATGCAGATCAGATGCTTCGACTCAAGTCCGACTTGATTAGCCACATGCTTGTTTCAGGGTTGTGACCAAGACACTACTGATGCCAGAAGATCAGTAGGACTGCCAGGCAACTGGCATTCCCTCAAAGCTGCCAATTCCCTCAAGGATATATTAAGGGTCCATTTCCATTTGTAAATGGGAGCCGATGCGGCTGTGCTCCCTTTTGCGTCACTTCCGCATCTCCCAATGCGTAAGTGTATTGGAGGAGACGGAGGGCAGATGCGGCTGTGCGAGAATCTGTAGTATGCTGCAGATTCTCGGATCGCTTCACAAAACCAGCACAGAATACATTGCCATGCTTTGTTTACTGTGCAGTTGCAGTGTGATGCGGCTACATAGTACAGTGGAAACGGTCCCTAACTGCTCCACTGAAAGGTCCCACATTGCGATACTCTGCATGGGGAAAGGCAGTGTCTACTGAGGGAGCGTAGACTAGTGGTCCAGAGGAGGAGGAGGACCTCCTTTTTCCCTGGGCACATTTTTGAAAAGCTGTTTGTGCCTAAACTTGTATTAAAGGACCACTCCAATGAAAAACAATAATAAGTTAAAATATGACAGAACCGACAGATTTTGGACTAGTCCATCTCCTCATAGGGGATTCTCAGGGTTTTCTTTGTTTTCAGAAGCATTTCCTGAATGACAGTTTAACTGACAAAATAGTAAGATACCGGCCAGCCTTCCTACTCACTTGCACACTATTTTGTCAGACTTAACGACTGCCGTTCAGGAAATGCTTTTGAACTCAAAGAAAACCCTGAAAATCCCCCATGAGCAGATGGACTAGTCCAAAACCTGTCGGTTCTGTCAGATTTTAACTGCTTACTTTTTTCGCTGGAGTGGTCCTTTAACAGAAACTGTTTAAACATTCCAGATATTAGTTTTCCTGCCTGTCTAGGTGTATCACTGCCACGCTGTAGTGTTGCTGTAGTATTGCTCTAATTTTCACATCATTATCAGCATGTAAATAATGTATTGCTCTAGAATTTTTATCCTAGCCTGTGCCAGTATCTCAAGCTTAGCTTTTCAAAGCCACAGCCATGTTCTTCTCTAGAGATCTGAATGATTTGCTGTGTATACGAGAAAAATATGGCATTCCATCCTTGGGAAGTTCTAGTAACATGGAGGAGATTGCTTTGTATTTACAGAAAACTATTTCCTGTAGCCGCTTAATTAGCATGCTATTTTGGGATGTACAAAATGTAAACATATGCTGCCTAAATCCGCACTCCACAATTAGTTGGGTCTCATCTGTTCTTGGGAATGGAATGTGTTCTATATGCAAGTCTCTGTGAATAATGTACATTTCCCTTGTTGTTTTTTTTGTCTTTTTCTTTTTCGTTCACTGTGTTCTCTGCTATGGGATAAATAGGTCATACTGATCATTTAACAAATGAGAATGCACTTTAGATAAGATATAAGCAAACTCAAGAGATCTTTGTGCTACAGTTGTCAAACTGCGTTTTATGAGATAATTCGAGAATATAATAGCTTGGAGGCATTTTACAGTTTGTCTTCCCGTAATAAGATTGCAAATTCCATAACCATTTTAGTCAGGTTGCATTTTGAAACACTGCCTTCTGGGATAAGTACAGGAAACAAGTAATTTTGTTGTAAAAGATCTTAACATCTTGAATGCAGTTTGTTTAGTTTGCTCCTCAAGTGGTTAAACAATACAAGGTGCTTACAGTCATGTGACTCTTACCAGTTCTTCTAGGTTGGGGTTGATCGCTGGTTTCCATGGATCCTGTGGTCTTTCTTCCACCAGGGGAGGCTGTGGTTGAATTGGGAAGAGAGGTTGACCAGGTTGGCTTGAAAGATCAGGTTTTGGTATTGGCTGAGAGTTTGCAGGATATTGACTTTCAGGGTTTGACTGGTAGGTTGGGTTTAAGTGATTAGTTTGTGGGGGTGCGAGAGGAAGCAGTGAGTGATGAGGAGATACAGGAACCATGGGTGGTTGAGGCATGAGTGCAGGTTGGCGGGGTGGAAACTTTGCCATTACATGTGGATGTGGCAGCTGCTGCTGGGTCATCATAGGTGGCATGGGCATCATTGAATTTTGAAGCCATCCAGACATGGGCTCGTAGCCGTAGCTGGGGTACTAAAAAAATAGGATATGTTTTTAATCCATTCACACCTTATCTATTATGCTAAAGTAAAACATGCTTGAAATTTGTTTGAATACCGTATTCTATTTATGTATGTTTCTTTTGGAATGTATTATAGAATTTTAAGTTGGGATTCATAAAATAAACACAAAATCTATGATTCTGAAACTAGATAGACTTAATCACGCGCATATTGTGTCTCTTGTCTCCCTGTTATGTTACTATGCTTTTAGTCATTTACATAGTGCCAACACATTTTGTAGTTGTGTACAACTTATATAAACCCTTTCCTATAAAAGTAAAACATACAGTTGCATGCCTCTGCCAATGACATACAGGTCAATAGCAAATCTGTCATCAGAGTGCTATGTGTCAGTGCCTTTACTTTTGACCCTTGCAAACAAGATGGAAAAAGTGAATCTATTGACACAGATTGAAGGATCCATTGAGATCATGGCGTCTTTATTGGGACCATAGTCAGTCTCAATAAGACTATATAGAGCTCAGTGTTTATGTCCGCATAGTAACGCTTTTCATTCTCTCAGAAATGAGATGCCCTGTCCTGCTATCTCTACCACCACCACCACGCCTCCACACTGACAAGTCAGGCTGGGTTCACACTATGCCAAAGTGCCACTGTAGCTATATTGTATGGCTGCACCGTACACTTCAGAGTGCATTGACAAGTCCACTGTGCCCCAACTGAGACGCAACATAATCTGCTGTTCAGGTTAAAAAAAATTTACATTGAGCTCAAAAATAATGGTTCTATGTAAACGAATCCACAGAAAGTATTTGCAGTACTTCACCCTTCCGTTTGAAATCTGCTACCAGGCCTGTCAACTGCAGAGCTGTGAAAATTGTGGATAGAGTGTAAACTGGCCCTCGGAGAAAGCTCTGCCCCTGTCGCTGCTACCATATCCTGTTATGGTGTGTAGTTGAGTGAAATGCGGTATGTAACAGGAATCAGATTTTCATGAACAGAATGGTGTTTCACCATTGACATTGCAGCTCTGAAGTACTGCTTTCAGTTTCCAGTACACACGTCCTCTAGATGAAGTTTGCATGTTGTTGTGCATGTGGGGGTTCACTCCGCTATCCGCAAATTGATGGTTGTCTGTGTGTTTCGTGACCACAGTTTTGTGGTTTTCTTCCCTAAGTTAATTTTAAGTGCTTATTAATGATGACTGTGACCCTGCTATAGATTGTCCATAGGCTATATACTGTGTAAAGTGCCTTAGCATTTCTTAGTACTTCATGCATAAAACATATCAATTGCTGTAGTAAAAAAAAAATGCAGTATGAATTACTTTTTTCCTTTGTTGCTGTCACAGTAGAAAGTATTCATATTTTGTTTAAAGTTTACATTTTTACAAATGCAGCCCTTTGAAAGGACCGATAGAAAGATGGTGGTTGGCTTGTCTACTCATGTGCCACTATTCTGGTAGTTGTATTTGTGCCATTTCTGTCCAGGGAGTGCTTTTGAAAATAAAGGTAGTACAAAACCTATCAGATTAAAACTAGGCACTACATGTGACCGCTACATAGACTAAAGAAGGGGGAGGAGCATGCACTTGATAACCAGACACCTTGCAACTGGGAGACTAACTGCCTACCTACCTCTGAAACTTAAAGGACAACTGAAGTGAGAGGGATATGGAGGCTGCTATATCCATTTCCTTTTTAAACCATACCAGTTGCCTGGCATCCCTACTGATTGATTTGGCTGCAGTAGTGTCTGAATAACACCAGAGACAAGCATGCAGCTAATCTTGTCAGATCTAACAATTGTCAGAAACACCTGATCTGCTGCATGCTTGTTCAGGGTCTATGGCTAAAAGTATTAGAGGCAGAGGATCAGCAAGACAGCCAGACAACAGGTATTGCTGAAAAGGAAATAAATGATGGCAGCCTCCATATCGCTCTCACTTCACTTGTCCTTTAACCAAATAGCACATCATTTGGTCACAAGACTTAAAAGTATTAAAACATGCTCTCTGGACACTGTAAATCCGATTTGTGATTCCACTTTGCGATTTCCGATTTTCTCTGGATGCAAACAAAACAAAAAGAAAATGCAGCATGCAGATCCGAATTTAAAACCGCAAATCGGAAATCGCATGTAAAATCACGTCAGAATCACATGCAGTCTCAAGAGGCCTGAAGACCATTATCTGCATAACAGAAGAGGTGGGGTACAGGAGGCTGTGTTCTTAATCCCTGGACACTTCACAGCAGCAGGGCCGGATTTATACTTTTTACCGCCCAAGGCCAACTTTATCGTCTGTATGGTTGTTAGCTCTGTGTGCCCCAATGAGAATTCTCCTTACTTTCCATCATTGGTGTCACAGACAATAGCTATTTTAGTAATATGCGTATAGATTATATGTTATGTTTTGAACTTTTGTGGTATGCTTGCCATCTCGTTATTGATGGACCCAATGTGTCACCATGAGAGTTAGGCTGATGTGTACCTGCAGGACAGAGCTTACATATCTTGCAGGGACATCACAAGTACAGGACAGAGAGTTCAAAGGTTAAAGCTGTCCTTGTAGATAGGGATGGCTGCATAGAACAGCTTTACTGCCACTCACTGAGCCGCCCCTAAACTTCTGGTGCCCTAGGCCATGGCCTATGTGGCCTTGCCAGAAATCCGGCCCTGCACAGCAGGGGTGCACATTGTGCAGATCCCAAAGGACTTCATGGTAGATCCTGACTGCACTACATTTTCCATTCTGTATATGCAATTGTGCTCCTAAAATTGTACACAGGTAGATCATTTTGACTTGCTAATTCTTAAAGTAGCTCACAAGCTGAAAAAGTGTACGCACCTCAGCTTTACAAGACACTGTATAAACTACTGTACTCAAACAATAGCATAACATACAGAATTTAAATAAATACCTGATTTTTCATCATAGTCTGATACCATTTTAAAGGTGTTAAAATCTAAAAAAAAAAAAAAAAAAAAGTTAATAATCAACTAAATATACATTCCTGGAAATTGTGTCTCTCCCTTTGCTGTATTACGCAGCCAACACTGATTAAATATTACCCTCCACATCATTTGTCATTAGTTCTTTCATTAATCAGCTGGTACACAGAATAGCACATATCTATTTTTAACGCACCAAATTCAAGCAGACTTGCTGAGTTTCTAGGTGAACCTGTCAAGCAGCTTTGGAACAGCCAGATGTAGTACTGTAGCAAGGCTTCACAAATCCCAGGATCCAGACAGCTAATGTACTGTAACACATTAGTCTACTTCTACCTAACCACACTTACAATATCTTTAAATTAGGCTGTGATCAAATATTCTTGCATTATTCGTTTTAGCTGCATTTTAGAATACTGACATGTTACCTAGAGTTGAAATAGTAGTATAAGCCTTTACCATTAAAGGAATACTGTAGAGGGGTCGGGGGAAAATGAGTTGAAGTTACCCAGGGCTTCTAATGGTCCCCCACAGACATCCTGTGCCCGCACAGCCACTCACCGATGTTCCGGCCCCGCCTCAGGTTCACGTCTGGAATTTCAGACTTTAAAGTCTGAAAACCACTGTGCCTGCGTTGCCGTGTCCTCACTCCCGCTGATGTCACCAGGAGCGTACTGCGCAGACACAGACCATACTGGGGCTGCGCAGTACGTTTCTGGCGACATCAGCAGGAACGAGGACATGGCAACGCAGGCGGAGTGGTTTTCAGACTTTAAAGTCTGACATTCCAGAAGTGAACCGGAGGCGGGGCCGGAGCATTGGGGAGTGGCTGCGCTGGCACAGGATGTCTGTGGGGGACCATTAGAAGCCCTGGGTAAGTTCAACTCATTTTCCCCCAACCCCCCTACAGTATTCCTTTAATGTACACACTCCCTTCTATCTTGTTGTGAACCTGTATCATTCTTTTGAGGATCTTATCAGTTCTTCTAGTACAGAAGTCAGGCTAATGGTGGATCATTTTTTGTAGAGCCCAACTAAACCTTGCTAAATATAATTGTCTTTTTAGGGCCCTTTTCCACTAGCCCCCGTGCGCAGCTGCGAGACGTGTGGCGGCAGTTCCTGGTTTGTGAGTACGCAGATGAATCCCAGAAGCTGTGCCATACACTGCTATTGGGATTTGCTGCCTCCCGCTTGAAAAAATGCTGCAATGTCGACCAAATCGCTAAGGCAAGCGATTTGGACAGCTGCAGCATTATCCCCTATGGCAGAGTTTCCCCAAGCAATTTGCTTGCGGGAAAACTCTGTGGATTCAGCTTGATTACTGCAGCAGTGAAAACGGGCCCTAAAACAGATGGTATTTGCAGTAATTAAGCTTGAAGTGCGCAAGTGTTTATTCCCATGATGCATCATTCCTGAATATGCAAATTACCTCTTCATGCCCATGAACAGAACCACTGGTGTATAGTGAGCCTATAACTTATACATTTTACAGAGACCGAAAAACCCTCTTACTTAAAAAGCTTAGCTAAATAGAATTGTGCCTCTTTAAAACAGAATGTATTTGCAATAATTCAGCTTTAAGTGAGCAAGTGTGTTTTCCCATGATGCTTCACTCCTGAGATGCAAGTCATCTCTTCATAACCCTGAAACCCTGCCAGCAATATTGCAGCAAGGGTTTCCCATCTAAACTAAGTAGACTAATTCAGGTATCATATGGTGATCATGCTTTTATTTTGAAAAATCTGATTTATTGCAGACCACGGTGTGCAGTGAAAGCAGTCTGAGGTCTGCAGCAGTGACATCCACATCTGTCTGGCTTCCATTCACTTCTATTAGAACTCCCGCATGCCAGGCTCTGGTGTCTACTTAAAGAGAACCTGTACTGAGTAAAATTATTTAAAATAAACACATGAGGTAACTTCAAATGAACATTGCATAGTTACCTTGCCATCAGTTCCTCTCAGAAGCGCACCATTTTCTTCTGACAATAATACCTTCCAGTTCTGACTAGAGATGTCGCGAACCTCCGATTTTCGGTTCGCGAACCCTGTTCGCGAACCTCTGCGAAAGGTTCGGTTTGCAAAAAAGTTCACGAACCGCAATAGACTTTGAAAATTTTAAAAAATTGTACCGGCTGGAAAAATAATAGAAAACATGTTTCAAGAGCTCTAATACCTTGAGGCACACCTGATTGAGTGAAATACACATCACTGCTGGAGGACCCGCTCTCCCTCCCTTCTCCAAGCTAGGTCCTTATACCATTTGACTCAGTTGTCTGCCTACACTAATTAGTTATGGGACAGCTGCTACATACTCTGCTAGGGAGATTTTAATTAGCCTCTTGTGGGCTCCCTCCTCCCTTCTACCCTTCTACCTATTCCCTCCTCCCTCCTACCGGAGGGAGGAGGGTCTCTTCTGCCAGGGAATTATACTATTTCAAAAACCAGTATACATCATACCATGGCTGGGAATCTAACACAGATCTCACTGTGTGGTGGGCAAGTCACCCTAACCACTGTACCACTACAGTAGTAAGTGAAGCAGGCCTAAAATTTACCATTTATGCTCAATGCAATACAAACATTAGGTTGCTTAAAGGAGAACTGTAGTGAGAGGTATATGGAGGCTGCCATATTGATTTCCTTTTAAGCTATACCAGTTGCCTGGCAGCCCTGCTGATCTATTTGGCTGCAGTAGTGTGAATCACACCAGAAACAAGCATGCAGCTAATCTTGTCAGATCTTACAAAAATGTCAAACACCAGATCTGCTGCATGCTTGTTCAGGGTCTAGGGCTAAAAGTATTGGAGGCAGAGGATCTGCAGGATAGCCAGGTAACTGGTATTGCTTAAAAGGAAATCAATATGGTAGCCTCCATATACCTTTCACTACAGTTCTCCTTAAAAGGGAACCTTAACTGAGAGTGATATGGATGTTTCCTGTAAACAATACCAGTTGCCTGGCAGTCCAGCTGATCTTTGTGACTGCAATAGTGGCTAAATCACACCCTGAAACAAGCATGCAGCTAATCCAGTCTGACTTCAGTCAGAGCACCTGTTCTGCATGCTTGTTCAGGGGCTGTGGCTAAAAGTATTAGAGACACAGGATCCGCAGGCAATTCAGGCAACTAGTATTATTTTAAAGGGAAAAATCCATATCCTTTTCCGTTTAGGTTCCCTTTAAGGATTTGTAGCATAAAAGCCAACTCACATTGGCTGGGATTTGAACCTGGGTCTGACTGTGTGGTGGGCAAGCACCCTAACCACTGTACCAACTGAAGCTGGCCTAAAATTTACTATTTATGCTCAATACAAGAGAAAAAGTAGACAAGACAAATAACATTTATATCACACTTTTCTCCTGGCGGACTCAAAGCACCAGAGCTGCAGCCACTAGGGCATGCTCTATAGGCAGTAGCAGTGTTAGGAAGACTTGCCTAAGGTCTCCTACTGAATAGGTGCTGGCTTACTGAACAGACAGAGCTGAGATTCGAACTCTGGTCTCCTGTGTCAGAGGCAGAGCGCTTAACCATTACACCATGCAGCCACTGCTTACAGATATGTAGCCAGACATGGCCTTCTCTTTTGTGTTCAACAGTTGTCCAAAGAGAACCCCAGATAGCCAGGTAGATTCATATCTCTCTCTCTTCCTAACACTGCTACTGCCTATAGAGCATGCCCTAGTGGCTGCAGCTCTGGTGCTTTGAGTCCACCAGGAGAAAAGTGTGATATAAATGTTATTTGTCTTGTCTACTTTTTCTCTTGTATTGAGCATAAATAGTAAATTTTAGGCCAGCTTCAGTTGGTACAGTGGTTAGGGTGCTTGCCCACCACACAGTGAGACCCAGGTTCAAATCCCAGCCAATGTGAGTTGGCTTTTATGCTACAAATCCTTTAAGGGAACCTAAATGGAGAAGGATATGGATTTTTCCTTTTAAAATAATACCAGTTGCCTGAATCGCCTGCTGATCCTGTGTCTCTAATACTTTTAGCCGCAGCCCCTGAACAAGCATGCAGATCAGGTGCTCTGACTGAACTTCCGCAAAAGTTCACCTGATGCAGGCGAACGCGAACCCCCAAAGTTTGCCTGGAACCGTTTGCAGGCGAACCGTTCGCGACATCGCTAGTTCTGACAACATTTTGTCAGAACTGAAATATATCAGTTGCTGTCAGTTATAGCTGAGAGGACAACTGATGTACCAAGTAATGTCTATGTTTCCCTATGGCTCAAGTGGGCAATGTTACAGTTTAACAGTGTGCTGACCAGAAAGCTGTTATGGAGTAATGGCCATTTTCAAAATGGAGGACGGAGAATTCCCTTGGTCACAGTGGACAAACAGGACGTGGGAAAGGAGAAAGGGATTGAGGAGTAGACTACACAGGAGGTAAGTATGACTTGTGTATGTTTATTTTGACTTTTAATTTCAGTTCAGGTTCTCTTTAAAGATGACTTGTTGCAGATAATGTTGCACAGAGAAAGCAATAAATACTGTTTTTAACAAATAAAGTAAATTCAGCCCCTGAAAATGTTATATTAGTGGGTTTATTATTGTATATAATAAGTTTGGGGCATAATAGTTTTTAGCGTAGGATGCATGTTTACAGTTCTGTGTAGTTTTGGCCATTTTGCAAAAGTACATACATTTACCATACTTTAAAACATATCTTATAAAATTGCAGGGCAAAATCCCAACTTTTATTTAGTGGGGGTTTTGAAGAATATGCTGTATTTGTCTGTTAATATTACAGAAATGTTGCCTTGCAAAAGACATGCACAAACCTAGTTTTTGTAGTATATTTTTGTGGTACACAAAACATATCTGTGGCTCAGTTATGTGAGCCCGGACCAAAACCGGAGCCACGGATACTAATGTTAAAAATACACCCACTTAAAAAAACGGAACCATGGGCGATCCGGGGAATCCGCTGTCAAAAACTGAACGGAAGGTCTGAATTTGCAGAGATTTCATGGACCCCAAACGGAGATCTGGATTGCCGTGCTGGAGGGGATAGCAGCTAGGAAGGGGGCCTAGCAGGCACAGCGGTGGGGAGGGTGGTCGGACCCCCCACCCTCACCTGGAAGCCCTCTTCCTTGCTCCTCCACCAGCTACTTTTGTTAAATCATTGAGTGGGGAACTCACTCACCTCCTTGTTCCACCGATCGCCGCTTCACTTCCTTCAATGCTGCCCTCTGAAGTACAGAGGGTGGCATTGCAGGAAGTGATGCAGTGAACGTGGAACTTAAGGAAGTGAGTTCCATGCTCGCAGCAGGCAATAATTTTAACAAAGGTAGCTGGACAGGGAGCATGGAAAGGGGCACCCAGGTGAGGGAGGAGGGGTCAGACCCTCCCCCCCTCCCCACCGCTGTGTCTGCTGGCCCCCTTCCTGGCTGCTTCCCCTTCCAGCATGGTGCCCCCCCCACCTACGGCCAGGGCTGGAGATACGAGTTTTTAAACGCAGATGGATCAGAAACGTATGCTGCAAAAAGGGCAGCATTGATCTATTTGCGTTCTGGTTTTTGAAAACTGGAGACTGGACCATGGATTGCGTTCTGCAACCATGCCTAGTGTGGACCGAGCCTAAGGGTTGGGGACATGTTACATTTTCTTTGTGCATCTTATTCATGCAAGTGAACAAAATAACATAAATCCAAATAGGAATGGAATGCCACTTTTTTAAACAGAGCTGTAATTAGTTGTGCAGCTGTAATGCAATTGTGATCAGTTTTATTTTAAGACATTTTAAACATATTTCCTACCTAATAAAAGGCAAGTGCCCCTGTGTTCCATGTCTGTCCCTCATTGCTTTTTGTGCGCTGCGCATGTGCAGGGACACAGAGACACTGCCGAGAGCCGGAGGAGGACGGGGCCAGAAGGGGTGGGCGTGTGTGCGGCGTGCGGGGCGCATCAGGGACAGACTTTTAAACGGGCTAAGTCACTAGTAAGTTCAATAATACTTCATACCATGATGATCTATAGCAGAATGTAATTATTCAGAGGAATCCATTACGACCTTAATTATTCTGATTTCCACTTCAGTAATGCTTTTTATATTTATATATTGCTGTATACTGGTATGTACAGTACCTCCCCCCTCCTGATGATGTTTAGCTAATGCTATGATATCATGCAACATTCACAGAAGAAAAAAATTGCAGTGGAAGGTATACATGATATATTTTAAGAAAATAAATCTGAGCAAGGCAAGAATTGTCAGCAAAGTCAACCAGATCATTTAAATATAAATATTTTAAAAATTAACAATTGTATTATTAAAGAGAACCTGTACTGAGTAAAAATATTTAAAATAAACACATGAGGTAACTTCAAATGAACATTACATAGTTACCTTGCCATCAGTTCCTCTCAGAAGCTCACCATTTTCTTCTGACAATAATCCCTTATAGTTCTGACAATATTTTGTCAGATCTGAAATATATCAGTTGCTGTCAGTAAAATAGCAGTTGCTGTCAGTTATAGCTGAGAGGAAAACGGATGTACCAGGTAATGTCCATGTTTCCCTATGGCTCAAGTGGGCGATGTTACAGTTTAACTGTGTGCTGACCAGAAAGCTGTTATGGGTAATGGCCATTTTCAAAATGGAGGACGGAAAATTCCCTTGATCACAGTGAACAAACAGGACCCGGGACAGGAGAAAGACACTGAGGAGTAGACTACATGGAAGGTAAGTATGACTTGTGTATGCTTATTTTGACTTTTAATCTTCACTTCAGGTTTTCTTTAAGTCCTATACAGTAAATTTCCTATGTAGTGTTGTAAGTTTTCTCAGTTTATTGTCAAAGGAAGTGCCTCCTAAAAATCTTCTGGAAAGTGTAGGGAGCTGGGATTGGAATAGTAACTCTTGTTTTCTTAAAAGGAAAGATCAGTGGCTAAATTTTTTTTTCAATAACGTTTTGTTTAATGACAATGTCTTCAGATGGGCTACCACCACCACCAGTATTAGAACCCAACAAAAGGTCAGTTGCTGATGGTCTCAGGAAAACTTAGCACAAAATGTGCCCATACCATATAAATTAGTAATGTACAGTAATATAAATGTAGCCACTAATGATGCAAATCGCTGAAAAATAGTTTATAAACGATTCTTTGTAGGAAATGATCGGAATTTATCGTTTAGGACCACTAATAGGCAAAGCTCTCCTCACCAATCAGATCAGAATAATCAAATGAGTCCGAACAATCGGATTGATTTAATTAATCTGATTGGATTTGTTAGGAGATTTTAGTCCATCAGTAGCCCTAAACGATCATTTCCGAGTGTTCATACAAAGAATCGTTCGTAAAAAATCATCTGCAAATTGTATCATTTGTGGCCACCTTTAAAAGGATGTAGGAAGATGTACATATAACCAAGGGCAGTTTCACTAATTAGTTATTTGATGGAAAGAATATTGGTGCCTGTTCCATAAACAGTCAAAAAACTTAAAAAAAAGTATATTAGTAGTCTTACCTCATAACTTAGGTTGACATATCCTGGATGCTGTGGATGAGGAGGAAGCTGTAAGTGTAAATATTCTGGTTTTACATATGAACATAGCAGGCTGGACATAAATAAATATATTTATCATCATAGTGGCCCTTTCGACTTAACTGATCCTCCTACACCAATCAACATGATGTTTTGGCTGAGCATAAGTTAAGACATTTAGGTGATTGGAAATTCGCTAGAGGGGTTGTTCTTGCTATGGCATAAGCTATATCATTGAGCAACTGCAGTGTAATTTGGTGCTAGGGAATTTTAGGATGGTCATGTTTTAGTACAGTATTGTGGTGTCCGTTTAAGTGAAGGGAAAGTTGTTTGTATGTTCCTAAAGTTACCCTGAACTAAAATTTTCACAAATGTTCCAATGCCCCAGTATGCAGTCAGCACCATCAATTGCTGACTGTGATAGATACTCGCTTTTCAAACCTCTGTGCCACTCTTTAGGTTGATCTCTTTTCTCTGCAAATCTCAAGGTTTTCAGGTTTACATAGGCACCCCTACCCCCCACGTGATACCATGTCAGCCTGTGATATGTGCAGGTAGCACACACCATGCAGGGAAGAAAGGGGAAGCACTCTGAACACAACTAAGAAGTATCTGTCCCAGATGACAGTTAATGGTACCAGATGTGAACTGGGGGACTTTGAAGATTACAGTTTAGATTTAAACATGTCCAAGGCCCTGTGCTGAAATGTAGCAGTGCCAAGATATAATGGACTGATATAATAGGTATTTTGTGAACTGTAATGGTTGCTCCAAAACAGTCAAGAAGAAGATGAAATCAAGACTCGTATTGCTTATATTACGTGTCCTTACACATAACAATTTGAACAAAGATGATGAGTAGGCTGTAAACTACAACATTGGCAACTGAAATTTGTTATAATTTAAGTAGGCCTCAGTTATTTGGACTGAGTTAGTCAAAAAGGCTTGATGAGCAGACCTGCCCTTTAAGGGGATTTTCTCTTAGAGAGAAAATCTGCAGTTCTGTCAGCAGAACTAGAACATACCAAGAAGCTGTTCTCTGAACAAGTCCGCAGGTCTCCCTGACCTGGGCATGTACCACCACTAGAACAATAAACATCAGCCATGTTTTGTAAACATCCACATTCCTGCATGTAGGTCAAATGCCTCATTGATTATTAATCGAGTGGGTGGGTATTATGACACCACGAGGTGGCCCAACCAATAGTCTGGTCTAGGGGAGGGCAAATATGATGTCACATTTAACTCTTTCCTAGTCGGTATTAAAACCGAGGGGGGCGATCAGAGCTCACTCTGCTTCTAACTTTCCCACTAGATCTAAAGGCTGACTAGAACCTCTAAGTATGTTCTTCCTTTCTGTAATCTGATATAATGTATGCTGTACATAGGTAGTCTAGTGTAACGTAGTTAGGAAGAAGGTACCTGATTGACTTCAGCAGGAAGTCTAATCAAGAGCTTGTAACGCAACATGAAGATTGGCATGGCTAGGATATGATGAATGTATCTATCTGTATTTCTGTTTCCTGAATAAACTACATGAACATTGAAGAAGCCTGAGAAAAGTCTATCTCCTGCTTGCTGTGTGGAGAGTCAAGTGATCTCACAGTCTGTGAGACCCAACTGTAAGAAGTTAATGGTGTCGAAGCAAGGTGATATAGAACAGGTTCTAACAAAATTGTTTTCTCTAGTTTTTGATCCAACAATGAAAGTAAAATTTGCACAAAGATTGTTATGGACGTGTCTACATGTGAGGACCCAGTCACATGACACTTAAGACTAATCCTCTCACTGCAAACAACAATTTCTCTTCGGTTACTGTGTACAGCATAGTCCCCGGTATCCTGCACCAGTGGTGATCGCCTGATGCCGGATACATGTGCTTGCCGGTTGCTTGAGCAACATGCCGGTGGCCGAAATAGCACAAACCACCCCCCTGAAATACTTACCGAGGCTCAGCGATGTCTGGCAGTCTCCCTGTACCACCTTGTGGGCTCCTAGTGGCTTTCTGGCTTTCCCAGTGCACGGAAGCCAGATTGTCAGCTGACCTGCATTGGAAGCCACTAGGAGCCTGCGAGGAGGTACAGGGAGACTGCCAGACATTGCTGGAGGCTCACTAAGTATTTTAAAGCCTGCCAGAACCCACAGAAATCCCCCCAAAAGAGTTCCCAGTTATACCTCAGGCATGCCCGTTAGTTGAGTGAGACTTCCAGTTCCCTGAATTCCCGATAAAGGGAACTCTGCTGTGTTATAATTCTCAATACAGTTTCTGACTGTAAGATGCATCCTTTTATATAATTAGTGGAAGTGGGTATATATTTTTTTCACAATGCTGATATTAGACATGATTTTGGTGCAAGGTGTGCCAGGATTTTTGTTTGTGACTTTAAGTGGAAATTTCTGTTAAGTGATTAGGGAAAGTTAAGGCCCATACAAACACTAGATTAAAGTTGGCAGAAGCGCCCTAAAATAACCGCCTCTAATTCGGCATGTGTAAAGCAGCCAGTGAGGGCCAGCACTTGTGACCGAGATTTTCCAGCACGCCCCATCAACTGATTTCAGTAGGCAATCGATCAAAAGGATTGATCAGTGGCCAATGTTGCAGGTTTGATATCTGCCAGATTTGATCATTGTGATCGAATCGGACAGGTATCAATGCAGAAAATTGTATTGGCACCCCAATACTTAAAGTCCCTTTTAGACCCTGAACCGCATATAGATCAGGTACTCTGACTGAAGTCTGACTGGATTAGCTGAATGCTTTCTTTATGTGTGTTTTTCTGACTCTACTGTTGCCAAATAGATCAGTAGAACTGCCAGGCAACTAGTATTTTTTTAAAAGATAAAAAATATGGCAGCCTCCATATACCTCTCACTTCAGGTGGCCTTTAAAGGAAATGTCAACCAAATAATGCTACCCCATGATCTACTTACCCAGGGCTTCCTTCAGCCCCTTGCAGCTGACATGTCCCACGCCGCAGCTCCGCTCTCGGCCGCCAGCCCGGGGTCCCCGCCAGCGCAGAGGCCGACCTAGAGTCAGATCATAGAGTAGCGTTATTTGGCTGACATTTTCTTTAAGTAGGTTAACTGAGCTGTGCTTTCTTACACTACCTCCCGTTACCCTGCTTCCTGTTGGCTTGCAACCAGGGTCCAGCAGGTACATGTCATCTTGTGTGGCATGTAAGGCACACCACAGCCATTCTGCTCTACTCTCTGAACCAATCTGAAGGCAGGGGAGCAAGTACTTTGAAGCAGCAGCCTTTAGCACAACATCTGAAGGGACGGGATTGCCAGGGAGTCAGGTTGCTTTTTTCCCCCCTAAGCTCCGCACCCCAGCAGCACTGACACTGCATTTTGGAACTGGACATGCATTGGAAACAAAGCTTGTTCAATTCCTCTTTAACCACAAAACCTTTTGTTCTAGTGGGCAATTGATTTAGAAGTAAATGGTTACTGTGGATCCTGGAAAATATTATGGAAAAGATTTGTCATAATCACTGCTGTTCCTACACAGGTTTCATATGATCCATTTTCCTTTCCTCGGTGTGATTGCTATTTATTCCAGAAATTAATGAACATTATTATTATTATTATTATTGTTCTTATTTTTGTGTTTTGAACCAGTCATTATGGATGTATGCCTGGATTTGCAGAGCCATGAAGGAATGATTAGCATGTTGAACTGAAATGATGCTTTCTGGAGGTAACCATTTGTTTCTATGAAGTTAAGCATTTTCTAAATACCTTTGTGTTAACAAGCTAAATTTGTATTTATTATCATTATTATCTTATGAGCGTAAATAAGGAGCAGCAAAAAACATTTTTATTACTATCTGCCACCCTAAAGGCTAATTGGCATGTAATGTACAATATGTCTAATTTAAACCTTATTGTGAGTTTAGCTAGAATTGGCAATTGCCAGGGGAAGCAAGTCATCTACTTGCCTGTAAATCAGTACTTCTGTGAAACTCTGCGCCCCCCCCCCCAAATCAGAAGAATTGTATTGGCGTTTTTTAGCCAGAAATGTTTCCGAAGCTCTCAGCCCACCCCCAGCTTGGCAGCTGTAACCTGAATCGCCGCTGAACGGAATAACGCAGGAGAAATTCAATAGCAGGGTTGAAGAGGGCATGGTCTAAGCTACTTAATCAGGTAGGACTTAACAAAAAAAAAATTCCTTGAACCTTCCCTTTAAGCCTCGCACACATGGACCAACCTGCTGCCTGATTATCATCTGACATCAATCCGTGGAACAATAATCAGGTATGTGTACACGCACAAATGACTAGATGAGCGACTGATAACAGGCAGTTTGTACGATCCAACTGTCAGATCTCACGTGACTGTTGGGCGGATATTGTGCAGTTGGTTGCACTTGTACAACTTGTTTGAACGACTTGTACTTGTTTTGAATGCAGCCAAATTGTGTAGTCCGTCGTTCTGCTTGCGTGCCCAATATGCAAATGAGTTGGTCCTTTGGTAATTTACATGTTTGGACATACAGGTCGTGCAATTGGTTGTGCACTTGATGTACATGTGTACACGCCCTTATAGGTAAAGCAGGGGAGTTAAAGAGACACTGAAGCGAAAAAAAAAATATGATATAGGGAATTGGTTGTGTACTATGAAAAATTACTAGAAGATTAGCAGCAAAGAAAATATTCTCATACTTTTATTTTCAGTTATATAGTGTTTTTTCTAACATTGCATCATTCTATAATATGTGCAGATTACACAACACTCAGCATTCAAAATGAGTCTTTCAGAGCAGTCTGTGAAGTAATGACCTCTCCTCTAGCAGAGGAAAAGTAAATAGTCCAGGAACCGTTGAGATAATAAAAGTCAGATAACAGCCCTCTCCACGACTAACTTAGTTGGAGAGCTTAATGGCTTGTTTGCATAGAGATAACAACTGGAGTTTCTCAACTCTTCCTGTACTGGAAACAATTACACTGATGTATCTGATCTTAATGTTTTATTTCTTAGCTGTACTACACATACAAATCATATCATCATTTTTTTTTCACTTCAGTGTCTCTTTAAAATCACCAATTTTAGGTTAACTTCCTATGGGGTTTAAATTAAATGTATTGTTGATTACACACTAAGTACTCTTTAACCTCTTAACTGAAACTGGCAGATTATATGCATCCAGTTTGAATCTCTTTAAAACAATTGAGAAGTGTGTATATACACGTTCTGTCAATCACAATGGAACGTAAAGGATACCCGAAGTGACAATATGAGATAGACATGTGTATGTACAGTGCCTAGCACACAAATAACTATGCTGTGTTCCTTTTTTTTTCTTTCTCTGCATGAAAGAGTTAAATATCAGGTATGTAAGTGGCTGACTCAGTGGACAGGAAGTGACTACAGTGTGACCCTCACTGATAAGAAATTCCAACTATAAAACACTTTCCTAGCAGAAAATGGCTTCTGAGAGCAAGACAGAGATAAAAGGGGGAATTTTTGATCAGTGAGGGTCACACTGTCACTTCCTGTCTGAGTCAGGATTGAGTCAGCCACTTGCATACCTGATATTTAACTCTTTCAGGCAGAGAAAGAAAAAAGGAACACAGCATAGTTATTTGTGTGCTAGGCAATGTACATACACATGTCTCTCTCATCATGTCACATGTCACATGTCACTTCGGGTATCCTTTAAGCGTTCGTAATTGGTGAGCGGGAACATGTGTTCCCTGAGCCAATTAAAGTACCTGGGAATTAATGAACATGACTCAAATCAGGAGCCATGTTCATTCTTGGGGGGTTAAGCATTTATTTTTCGCATACAGTGAAATTTGAGCTGCCCACTGGCTAATTGGCCAGCACTCTCCTACCAGCACTTCATCTCAAGTCCCAGCCAGGACACTATCTGAATAGAATTTGTATCTTTTCCCAGTGTGTATGTGGGACTCCTGCGGGAGCTCAAATGCTCCACCCTCTTCACAAACAGGCCAAACCAATACTGGTAAAGGCCTACTGGTTAGGTTATATATATTATTGCTATTAGGTCCTGATTCACTGTAGGTGTTGGCATGCATGATGGCAGTTTTCACCATAGCCTGTGTTCCCTTACAAAACCCAGTCATGACAGGGTGAATTCAAAAATGAGATTTTAACCACTCTATCTCTCTATCTGATGCGGTGCTTAAACTGTACTCGGGCTAAAACGGAAATGTGCTTTAGTAAGTTTAACATAACTACACAGATTAACGAACACCATTGCATTGTTGTTGGAACATTCCTGAAAGGTTTCAGGGCATAAGTACACACTGAATAGATCTATTTTTTTCCTTTCGTTTTTGCTATTATGCTCCATTCTCACCAAGGTAATGTAAAGAAATAGTGTACTTGGCATTGAATACTGAACTAATCCTGTGAGCCGGGCGACCAGTGCTACTATAGCTGCCTCACAGGTTTTCTGTAATGGATATCAATGGACCTTGCTCCTAAAATGTCCTGCTGGATCCTACATCGGATAGACTGGCACATGAATGTGAATATACATATACTGTATGTGTATATGTGCATGTGTACATATACAAGGAAGTGCGATCACTGCTGTATAGTTAATATTGCGCTATCGATCACAGGCAACTAGTCGTAATCGCCCCAGTGTGAATGGGCCTTAACTAAGTGAACTTTTAGAGCCTATGAATCTGTTGCTGGTTCACCACTTAATATTCCTAGGACCACTTTTAGGAGCAACTAACAATACCTGCCGTTTTGGAGATGCTCTGACCCAGTCTTCTACCTATTACAATTTGTCACTTGTCAAAGTCCCTCTTTATGCTTGAGCACTTCCCTGCTTCAAGTGCATGAACATCAAGAACTGCGACTGCCTTATATATCCCACTCCTTGACTGTTACCATTGTAGCTAGATGATCAATCTTATTCGCATCACCTATCAGCAGGACAGGATTAACATAAAATGTGGCCCAGGGCAAGATAGCAGTTTTTGCCCACCGCTGATAATCACCTGGCTTTTTTTATTAAGATTTGGTGGGGGCTATCATCCCCCAGGCCCCTAGACTCTCTCCAGGCCCTAAACAGCTGCCTAGGTTTGCCTTGAGGATGATCTGCCTGTCAGTGATTTTTCTTTTGAAGTTTATTGTATATTGGCTGTTACTAACCATTGGAAAATCATTTGTTTCTAAGGAATGAATAATACTTACAGGCAAACAGAAGGCACCTCCAATAAGCGACATAATCATAAGCCAGGACTTCATAGTGTTACTCAGCTCTGTCTTCACACCTGTGGATATAATGCAAAAATGTTGCTGTACTTTCATATTAAAAACCAAATGTTATGCCTTTCAGCAGTTAGACACTGCTTTTCACTACTCTAGGATTTAAAGTGCAGATGCTGGATCGGTTGTATAAACTAGCAGCAGTGTGTTTTGTTTTTTTTTGTTTGTTTTTTCCTTTTCAGATATTTTCATGCTTTTTTAAACCGTAAAAGTCAGTGGGTGGAATCTGGGATGCTGAGAACTATACGTGTGAAGCATTTTATCTTGCTGGTAGAGAAATGACAGACCATGGGTCAGACAAGTTTTAGCTTAGGTCACTATGCGTCATCATTCGCTAGTGGGCATGGACAGATTTCAGGCTGGGACTAAAGCCAACCCAGCTGTACGCTGCAGTTGTCTGTGAGAAGCATATGAACATTATAGCAGTAAATCCTTATTTTCAGTGCTTGACACTTTAACCTTTTTTTTTGTTTTTGTTTTCCTCTTAAAGTATATTTGAACATAATTTTCAAATGAGAGTTCAGATAACCTTTGACCTGTTCTGATAACAGCTTTGAGTTGGGGATTTGCACATCTCTATTACTTTTAGGTTTAATTAACATTAGCCTCCCAGCACTATCACATCTAACTGCATCCTTGCCTTATCAACTATTACTAACTCTGATATAACTATGCCTTACACACTAACCTCTAACTCTACCACATACCCTCCTATAACTGAGCCTTACTCTAATCTCTAATCCTGTCACCTAACACGAACTCTCCTAAAACTATGCCTTTCACTAACCCTCCTATAATTATGCCTTACACTAACCTCTAACCCTATTGCCTAAAACTAACCCTCCTATAACTATACCCAACACCGACCCTCCGAACTCAGCAGCCGATAACACTTTGTCAATAACATGGACTTACACATAGCTAATAACATTACTCAGCTATACCTGCACCACAACTGTTCCAGAGTTCAGATATCTAATAACCAAACCCTGCTGCTGATAGCTTTTCAGATATATAATAGCCAAACCATTGCACGGATTCATCATCTCTGATGTGCCAATAGTTGGAGACTTGGAGTAAGAGCTCTGGCGCTCTTTTTAACCACTCGGTGTAGTCTCCTATTTGTATTTTCAGTTGTATAGCTTTATTTATAACATTGCATCAAACTATCATAATAGCAGTTTAGAAACCACACTCTGTATTTTAAGCTTTAAAACAAAGCAGAACTAATGACCCTTTTAAACTTTCCTGCAGTAAAACCTTATTTCAAGCTTCAAGCTGTCACTCACTGTTTCTTAGCAATGTATGCACTTCAGAAAACAGGACTGAGATCCACCAAGTTGGTTGAATAGCTCAGAGAAGCTCCTTTGCATAGAAATAACTCACATTTTTAACTCTTCCTATACTGGAAAACATGAGTCTTTTTTTTTTTCTTTTCTATTAATGTTCTATTTATTATCCATACTATACATTCAGTTCATTTTCTCATTAACCTTCCTGGTGGTAAGCCCGAGCTCAGCTCGGGCTGTGCCGCGCAGGAGTATTTCTCAGGCCATGCTGGGCCGATTTGCGTAATTTTTTTTGTTGCACGCAGCAGCTGCATGAACTCACCGTTCGCTGCCGCTCCCCGCCAATTCGCTGCCTCGTTAGAGGGTGCCCCCCCGAGACCCCTGCGCAGCCTGGCCAATCAGTGCCAGGCAGCGCTGAGGGGTGAATCGGTACTCCCTCTAAAGTCACAACGTCGGTGAAGTCATCACGCCCATCGCCATGGCGACGGGGGGAAGCCCTAATGGAAAACCCGTTCAGAACGGAATTTCCTGACGGGCCTGATCGCCGAAGGCGATCGGAGAGGGTAGGGGGATGCCGCTGCTCAGCGGCTGTCATGTAGCTAGCACTAGGCTAGCTACATGATTTAAAAAAAAATAAATAAAAAAAAAACTGCTGTGCTGCTCCCTGGCGGTTTTAATTGACCGCCAGGGAGGTTAATGTTAATCAAGTTAATTTCTCATCACATTTTTTATTCATATTTGCTTTAACCAGTTTAGGATATGCCTATTTAAATAAAGTCTTGGAAAAATATGTGTGCATATGACAGGACACAAAATAAAAAAACAAATCTAGTTTTTAGCTGGAGATCCCCTTAAACACTAGTAAAATATTAGGCACCAACGTTCAAGAACACAAAACAAGATGCCCACAGGAAACAATTGTAATTGAAATCTAATTGCCATGAAACACCTGTCCAGCTCTCCATGTTGTACAGTGTTAAGTGCTGCAGGCAGCCTTGTGGAACAGCGTGGGTGGCAAAGTATGCTGGAGAAAGCAACATTGAAATGAAATATCAACCAGGCTATCACTGAAATTCTGCATAGAAACCCAAGCGCTCACTTTCACCTAACAAGATGGAGGTGCGCAAAAATATCTGGAGAAACGGCATCTCAAGCGTGTGAGCTACTAGACACGGAGAAAGTAAGTACTACCCGCAAAAGTTAGTACTAGCCGCATATACGTGGTATTTAAGGGAATAAAACATTATAACACTGTACTCTGAGCATGTAAATTCTAACCTTATGAAGGTACAGTGTTCTATTTTTGAATCAAGAGTCTTAGTCATGTATTTATTTTTATTTTTGTACCTTTATCTTTTCACTGTTGGGCAAGTTTGGATAAAGCTGGGACAAAATCGGCAAGTGAGTAGCTACAACCTACCAAACTCCCCAGCAAAGGTCTGCCCCCATCCTCCGCCCCCATCTTCTCCAGACGCTAAGGGCCCTTGCTCTTGTCAGCAAATGCAGAGTGGCAGTAGCGGAGCGTTATACATTACCTGCTTTCAGTGGAAAGACAGGTCTTCTTCACTCTCCTCCTCTGTTTAGCTCCCTGCCGTGCGGTCATGTGACGGACATCATGAGCTGCATAGTAATTGGCTGCCAGGCCCATGGGTACACAGAAGAGGAGTTTGGAGGACCTGTCATGCTTCAGAAAAACGGTAATGTCTTACGCTCTGCTGTTCTCACTTTGCATTTGCTGACAGGAGCAGGCCCACTTAGCCCCCAGGCCCCACCTACAATGGCAGAGTTCACAGGGTCTATGATTACACACCTGTCCTGAAGGAACACATCCTAAGAGGGAAGACTCAAGACTCTATAGATCACAGTGTACTCTACAGATTAGAATGCAGACAGCTTCTCTGTCTCCAGGATTTTATTGATACACTATACAATCCATTGTAGCTGCAGAAGTTATTTCAAACGATTAGCATTTATGCCCTGCAATAATACATGCCTGTTCTTTAGTGCAAAGGGTGGATATGCCTGCCCAGCTGTCATGCAACATGTCAGTATAGACTCTTATGTTTATGAAATAATCTAGACAGGTATAATTTTTCAGCTCCTGGTTCTGCATTTGATGAAACGTATCCTCCAGGACATGAGCGCAAAAGGAGCACCATTTTTCTAACCCTCCCCTGTTCAGTAAATTACCATGCTCATATACGCAAAAGAGTTGACCTGAGATCGACCATATATCGCAACTAGTGTGATGTCATCCCTCCAAAGAATTCTCCACTGCATCACACCTGTAATGAACCAGCCTTAAAGACTTAAACATATCCTTGAAACTCAACTTTTCAGACAAGCTTATGATGTGACCTAGATCATTCTCACAATGATCCATGTTTGCTTCTTTCTGCATATGAAGATGGACTTGTTCTATCTCTGAGCAATCTGTGTGCTTGTTCAGTGGCGTATAACATGACTGCCCTATATGAGTCAAGTAGAAGTGGAGTTATGAATTCTGTTAGTGTTGCTTTTCCTTCAATGATTTGCAGACAACACCTTGTACCCCTTATACAGTGCGGGGATCATAGCCGTATACTAAGCCAGAAGCATGTGTAGGATCAGAGCTGGAGGCAAGTGCTCCACAATGCTGTTCTTTCTCTGTGGTATTGTGGTTGTGGGATTAATGAGTGTGCTTCAGCTGGGGTGTAATTATTAACCATTATCCACATATATATTATCCTGTACACTGGGAACATGAAGATTCCTAGATAACTGCTTTCTCTGAAATGTACAATACCAGGCATTGAATATTGCCGGTTGCATTAAACTCATAGCTTATACAATGTGCACATTTCTCCCAACTTGTTACTTGTAATTATATTGTGGCAGGGCTCCGCAATGATGTCGAGTGGAGATGCTTGTTGGCCGATATGTGATGATTTCACTTGTTAGCAGTGGGAATTATTTATTGAAAGAGCTACACTGGAAGTTCTATGGTTGATGAAAGGGATTGAGATCGCCCTGTTTGCTTGGTCTTCTCCACCTGACAAGCCTTCCAATGGCGATGACTTCTCTGTCCACAGCTGCTTGATTATTAACCACTTTAATAAATGGCTGCTAGGGGTTGTATCAAGGGAAAAGCGAGATCCCTGTCCCTTCAGCAGCTCAGCTGCCATTGGGCATTTGTCAGATATTGGGAAGTGTCTTGTCTGAGTGTTGTATGACATAGAGTAGGTTGAGGATTTAATTCAGTTGCTATTGCATGAATGATGGACTATAAGGGTCAGTATGACACTGTGAAGCCTAATGAAATCAATAGTAACTGCTGTAATTGTGTTTATCGTACATAAGTCTGACCCTACTATTGCATTATAATGTTCCCGGCACTGGTTAGATCTTTGTAGACAACTGAAGTGAAAAGCATAGGGAGGCTGCCATGTTTATTTGCTTCTAATCAATACCAGTTGCCTGGTTGCCCTGCAGGTCTATTTGGCTGCAGTAGTGTCTGAATCACACCAGAAACAAGCATGCAGATAATCTTGTCAGATCTGACAGTATTGTCAGAAGCGCTTGATCTGCATATGCTTGTTCAAGGTCTGTGGCTAAAGAGGCAGAGGAATGAGCATGATGGCCAAGCAACTGGGATAGCTTAAATGGAAATATATATGGCAGCCTTCATATCCCTCTTGCTTCAGTTGTCCTTTAAAGCAAACCTGCACGATACATCAGACAAAAATGTAGATCCTTACCTCAGTAGAGGGAAGCCTGTGAATCCTGCAGAGGCTACTCCCATCCCCCTCCACCTTTCTGTTCCAGAGCTAAGACCTCCAAAGTTTGTGCCCGAGTTTCTGTAGGCTGACAAGTGCAGCCACACTGTGCAGGCCCAGGACTGTTCCTCCTTGCGCACTAGCATGGAGCCACTGGGCTCAGTGGAAAAAGCTCAGCCCGTTCGGTTCCATGCCTCTGTGCAGGCGTGAGCTGTCTCCACCTGCGCAATGCAGCTTTAGAGACTCCCAGCGGTGGAACAGCAAGGAGGTAGGGGGCGGGGTAAGCCAATGAGGACTTTTTCCACTACAGGTACACTTTGGACTCTATTCATAAACCGTTACCGCAAGTTTTTCACTCAAAACAGCGGACTTTCCCGACCATTTAGCAAAGTAAGCATTCATAAAAGCTGTTCCCGCATGAAAATCTACAATCCCCCAGTAGAGCGAGAAATTTCCGCCTTCTGCAGTGTTTTTCTAGATTTATATAGAAAAAAGTAACAAAATGGCCATTCATAAAGATTAGAGGAAGCGGTATGTGGACGGGAAATACCGCTTCCTCTGATTTAGCGAGAAGCCTGCGGATTGCATACAAGTGAATGGGACAGACCTCCCAGAGAGAGCAGCGCACGGAGGGACTCTGCCGGCGTAAGTGTTTCTGCATGCCTTCCGACAGCTTACCGCCAGCCTTCAGCGGGAGATCTCCGCACTTGCATCGCAGCTGTCAACATTTTTATGAATGACCACCCAGAAGTCTAAAATACCGCTGCGGTATTTTACCTCCAGGAGTTTTTTCGCCACACATTTTTTATGAATAGAGCCCTTTAAGTCCTACACAGGTACAAGGCATGATGCCTTGCAGGTAATGGAACGCTCTCCCTCAGGTGACATTGCAGGGTCGAGGCAGGCTAGTAATGCATTCCATTGCTATGCGGGTAGGGGAGGGCCAATGGAACAGCACACAAAGTATGTCACACAGCAGGCAGGGTGAGTATCGAGATCAATGCTCTCAGCCTGATCACTAGCTGAGAAGTCGGGGGCAGGAGTATACACGCTAGATTCCTGGCAGAGGGGTTGTTATTGGCCAAGTCAAGTGGGGGGACCGCTGCAACTACCAATCGACCATTCATACCGGAGCAGGGACTCAACGACCAATGATATGCGAAAAAGGAAATCCTGCTGCACTTTAACGTCAAATGAAAGTCCAATCTTTATTGAGACATATATGGACACATAGAAAAGCTCACGTGTATCGGAGCAGACATGGCTACTTAATCATATCATGCCATAACATGCTATGATTAAGGAGCCATGTCTGCTCCAATAAGCGTGAGCTTTTCTATGTGTTCTTATGTCACAATAAAAATTGGACTTTTATTTCACCGTACAGTGCAGCGGGATTTCCTTTTTTGCATATTGTTGTTATTGGCTGCCTAGGTCAATGTTATCTAGCAGGTGTACAAGGTTTCATAATTCTCTTGAAACTTTTTTCCAGTACTATAGATCAATTAGTCTTAATGAGGCACAGTATAGCTTATGCAAGACAATAGAACAGTCACAACCTGGCCTGACTAAATAAACTTTTCTCCTGAGTCTTTTCCCCAAAGATGTTTTTTTATCTTATCTACGCAATACTTTTTCAGAACCTAG